>NC_059299.1:1812500-1822500 GCF_017591435.1 Portunus trituberculatus
TAAACATTAACACGAAAGAAGAGGATTAAAAAGAAGAGAATTTTTGCATCTAGCCAGTGGAGTTAATTGCAATACGATCACCATGGCACCGCTTGTCTGTGGCGCTGCTTTCTGTTCCCCCAGTCAAGGATTAAGTTCCCGGCGCCACCAAGAGCCTCTCATGGGCAAAGATTAATGTCGCTTTTTAGATCAAATTCCCGCTGCTTCTGTAGAGTGACACAGAGATGCAGGAGAGGAGGAGGAGGAGGAGGAGGAGGAGGAGGAGGAGGAGGAGGAGGAGGAGGAGAAGGAGAAAGACATTGATATTTTAATTGACTTTCGTAGTAGATTATTTTTAACTCTTTCAATACTGAGACGCATTTTTTTACCATGAGTTTTTTGGTACGATTAAACGGTTTTATTTGCACTAGGAAGAATCTATGGAGGTCAAAAGATTAATGGCCAGAGTCCTTACTATTTCAATCCCCACATAAATTTCTGAAGCTGTATAAAATCATCAAATAGTAAGTAGAATGGATATGAAAACGCGGCGCAGTAATGAAGGGGTTAATCAAGCAATATCTCGAGGATGTAATAATCAAATCCACATCATTATAAGCTAGAATAAAGTTAGACCACAAAATATTGACTGAGAGGTTACATTACAATACATTCTTTCAATCCAGTGTCTAATTTCATCTTAGTCACTGATGATTCGCTGAGAGGAAACTGATCACTTCTCATCAGTAATTCAAAGGAAGGAAACGTCAGAAAAAAAAAGAGAGTTAATATGAGGCAAATAATGAAGGTGAGTATTCAGAGACGCTTTGCTCCCTCACCATGACTATTTTCAAGGGCCACAGAGATGATTAGCGGGGTTTTAAAGAGTGTTTCTCAGTTAATAATGTAGAAATCTTGTCACTCTGCCTCTAGAACCGTAAAAAAACACCTTAAAAATCGCTCTTCTCTCTCAGCAGGTCCCAGACACGATAAGCGAGGTTTTCAAGAGTGTTTCTCCAGTTAATAGTGTAGAAATCTTGTCACTCTGCCTCTAGAACCGTAAAAACACCTTAAAAATATCGTGTAAATTTAGATAAAAGCCTTTTGAAATAGTGGAGATGAATCGCAGAAGTGTTTGAGAATACGAAGAAGAGGAAAAGCAGAGGAGACCAAGGAATGGGAGTAAGACCAGCTGACGTCTGGCTGGTATGGAAATGACTGGGGAGGAGTTACTGGGAAGAGAAAGAAGGACGTGAATAGAAAGGAGAGGAGGCAGTGTGGAAAGGTATGGAAGGGGAACAGGCTTTTAAAAGGAGGGAGGAGTTTTCTTGAGGGTTAAGAAAAGATAGGAAAGCGAAAGGTGTGGAGTGAGAAGAGGATGAGAAAAGGAGACGAGAAAGAGAATAAAGGAGATGAGGATGAGGAAAAAAGAGAAAAAGAGAGATGCAGAGAGGAGGAAGAGGGTAAGAGAGGAATAGAGAGTGGAAAGAGAGTATATAAAGACGAATTATAGGAAGGAGAAAGTAAAGAATAAGGAAGGAAGAGAAGAAGAAGAAGAAGAGGAGGAGAAGAGGAGGAAGGAGTAAGAGAGAAACTGAGAATAGAGAGTGTGTAAAGAAGGATTAGAGAAAATAAAAAGTAAGAAATAAAGAAGAAAAGCGAAGGAGGAGGAGAAAAAGGAGGAGGAAAGGTAGATAAACAGAAAAATATAGAAAAAAAAGAGAATATAAGAGAAACCAAAAAAAAAAAAAAAGAAAGAAGAGATGAAAACCATTCCCCTCAAATCCCTTAAGTTGTCCTCCCCTTTACCTTTCCCCTCTTAAATCCAGACCCTCCCCATGTTACCCTTTCTCTCCCGCTGCCTTCTCGCATCACTCTTCCTCCTCCCCTTCCTCCTCCCCTCACCGCCCGCCTTCCCTTCCCTTCCTTCTCCTGTCAGCCATGAATCAAGACAGTAAACCTTGAAATACACACGTACAGTAAATAAAAACAGGAAATGCTGGGACTAAATGGAAGATTATAAATGAAAACAATTGGAAGGAAAACAATAAACAAACGAGACGAGGGAGAAATGGATGGGAGTAAATCACACACACACACACACACACACACACACACACACACACACACACACACAGAGAGAGAGAGAGAGAGAGAGAGAGAGAGAGAGAGAGAGAGAGAGAGAGAGAGAGAGAGAGAGAGAGAGAGAGAGAGAGAGAGAGAGAGACGAAAGAGAGACAGAGAGAGAGAGAGAGAGAGAGAGAGAGAGAGAGAGAGAGAGAGAGAGAGAGAGAGAGAGAGAGAGAGAGAGAGAGAGCGTTGGGAGTGCCTCTGGAGTAGGTGTAGCATTTGGTAGTTCCGGGAGAGGAAAGAGAGGAAGGAGAGAGGAAAGAGGGAGTGGTGAGAGTGGGAGGAGGAAGGAGTGGGAGGTGAGAAGGAGTGAGTGACTTAGAGAGAGAGAGAGAGAGAGAGAGAGAGAGAGAGAGAGAGAGAGAGAGAGAGAGAGAGAGAGAGAGAGAGAGAGAGAGAGAGAGAGAGAGAGAGAGAGAGAGAATCTAAAAGTAAAGTGCAAATGACAATATATCATTTGCATTTTCTTCTCTCTCTCTCTCTCTCTCTCTCACCTGACCTCTAATTAACCTTCAGGCATTCAAAAAGATAAAAATAAAAGAAAATGTGCATAAAATATCAAATGAAACATAAGGAGAGGAATAATAAGGTCATTTTTCCCTTGTTTGTCACGTCCTGGAGGGAAAAAAATGCAAAAATAACGGAAACTGAAGGAGAGTGGAAATAAAGGAGTAAAGGAGGAGGAGGAGGAGGAGGAGGAGGAGGAAGAAGAGTAATGCTTCCTTGAAAGAGACGTGACTTGTAGGTATCTTCAATTAACATGTTAGATTAGCACCTCTCTCTCTCTCTCTCTCTCTCTCTCTCTCTCTCTCTCTCTCTCTCTCTCTCTCTCTCTCTCTCTGCTCCACATTCCAGTTCGCCGCTCCACATGACGCCAATCACACACACTAAGGCGCCGCAACAAGTGACTCTCAAGGGAGGGCTGAGGTCTGGGCCGTGGTGGAGGTGAGGCGGTGATGCAACACAGCCTCCCTCTCTCCTCTCTCTCTCCTCTCTCTCTCCCGCCCCGTTTCTCAACTTTACCTACATACTTCTGTCCTTGCCTTGTCCTCCTTAGTTTACTGTTACTGCTGCTGTTATGACTACTACTATGATTGTTACTGCTACTACTACTTCTACTACTATTACTACTACTACTACTACTACTACTACTACTACTACTTTTACTACTGTTTCACTCTTGCTATTGCATCTGTTAGGAAAAGTTAGGTTGAGTTAGGTTTCGTAGTTTTCTCTCTGACCTCTACGCTTGCTACTACTACTACTATTACTACTACTACTACTACTACTACAAATACGACTGCTGTTTTTACTCATCTATTTCTCTCTCTCTCTTTCAAAACGGAGTCACGTACACACCTTTACTGCCGCGTGGATAGGCATTACGAGTGTCCTGACTGTCTTATCCCTCCTGCCCTCCCCTGCGTCACGGCGCATTGAGGTCGTGGTGTCCCTTGCCTTACGACATACTTAAGTCCTTCAGTACCACGCCGCGTTCCCATATTCATTCTGCTTACTGGTGGGTGTTTCTATACAGCTTCAGAGACTTATGTGGGGGTTAAAATAGTGAAGACTGTAGACCATTAATCTTCTGACCTCCATAGACCTTTCCTAATGTTAATAAAATGGTCTAATCGTGCACAAATCTGAAGGTAAAAGTGTGTCGCAGTATTGAAGGGGTTAAAGGGTTCCAATCCTCTCTTTAAGTGTTTTTTGTTTTCCTAATCCTTTAAAAAACAGGAATATTTAGTGATTGGTTTGTTTACTTTATTTTTTTCTTCGAGGAGGAGGAGGAGGAGGAGGAGGAGGAGGAGGAGGAGGAGGAGGAGGAGGAGGAGTAGAGAAGGAGGAGGAGGAGGAGGAGGAGAAAAGATACTTCATTCTCCAGTGAGAGACAGAAAGTGACGTAAGAGTAAACATACACTCCATCACTGTCCTCTCTCTCTCTCTCTCTCTCTCTCTCTCTCTCTCTCTCTCTCTCTCTCTCTCTCTCTCTCTCTCTCTCTCTCTCTCTCTCTCTCTCTCTCTCTCTCTATCTCTCCTCTCCTCCTCATTATTTTCCCTCACTATTCTTTCTCCGCCTCCTCGCTGTCCTTGATTAGTGTCCTCCTCCTCCTCCTCCTCCTCCTCCTCCTCCTCCTCCTCCTCCTCACCACTGTCTTCCTCCTCCCTATTCTCACTCATCACTGTCCTCCTCCTCCTATTCTTCCTCATCTACTTCCCATAACTCGTACCTTATGTTCCTCTTCCTCCTCCTCCTCCTCCTCCTCCTCCTCCTCCTCCTCCTCCTCCTCCTCCTCCAGTTCTTTCCTTTTCCATTCAGTCAGCAAACATTCACCTTTTACCATGAATAAGCTCAGAGAGAGAGAGAGAGAGAGAGAGAGAGAGAGAGAGATGCTGCAATTAAGTTCTCTAGCGTGTGACTTTATAGTGTAGCATTGCATTAGTAAACCTCTCTCTCTCTCTCTCTCTCTCTCTCTCTCTCTCTCTGGTATTTACACAGATATACATAAAGAATTCAATGGTAAGTAAATAAATGCTGTATAAGTAGATAAGTGTGTCAGTTAATGGCTTAATGATGCGAGAATGAAGATCACCAGCATCCTTAAATGTAGGTTAGCGACGTCCTCTTACTCTTCTTCTTCCTCTTCTTCCTCCCACACACTCGAACAGACACACACATTCACGTAAGAGAGAGGATCGTATTCCCAAACACTTCTACTCTTCACCTCCATTATTTCAAAAGGCTTTATTTAAATTTACACGAGTTTTTTAAGGTGTTTTTGCGGTTCTAGAGGTAGAGTGAGAACATTTCTACATTATTAACGGGAAAAACATTCTTGAAAACCCCGCTGATTATCTCTGTGGCCTTGGAAGATAGTCGTGGTGAAAGAGATGAGCGATATTTAAGGTTCTATAGGCAGAGTGACGAGATTACTACAATTTCTAGCTGGAGAAACACTGTTGAAAATCCCGTTAATCATCTCTGTGGCCTTGGAAAATAGTCATGGTGAGAGAAAAGAGCGATTTTTAAGGTATTTTTACGGTTCTAAGGGCAAAGTGACACGATTTCTTCACTAACAAATGGGGTAACACTTCAGAAAATTCCGCTAATCATCTCTGTGGCATTGGAAAATAGTTCTGGTGAGAGAGCAAACGATTCTGAATACGGACCAGAGAGAGAGAGAGAGAGAGAGAGAGAGAGAGAGAGAGAGAGAGAGAGAGAGAGAGACCAAATGTACGAAAGACAAATAGAAAACAGAGGTAGAAAAGAAACACACACACACACACACACACACACACACACACACACACACACACACACACACACACACACACACACACACACACACACACACACACACAGCCTTTTCTCTCCAGCATCAGATCCGCCTATTTTCTCCCTTAAAACAGGTAGAGTTATCTTTAATGGGGTGGAATAATGAGGGGCTTTCTCTCCCCTTCCCTGTCTGTTTCCTCACCCCCCCCCAACACCAGGCAGGGGCGCGGCAGAGTACAGCTCCTCATGCCCTTCACTGGGGTAAGCCACGCTAGGAGACACTATAGTGGTGGAGGAGGAGGAGGAGGAGGAGGAGCAGGAGAAAGAAGAAGATTTGGGAGATGAGGTCATTATTTTTTGTCTATGTTCCTCTCTCTCTCTCTCTCTCTCTCTCTCTCTCTCTCTCTCTCTCTCTCTAATATTTTTCTATCTAAACTCAGACTCAACAAAAAAATCTAATAAAAAAGAGAAAAATATCAAATTCTCACAAGTATTTAATTTTAGTGATATAAAAAAAAGGAGTACAATTTTATTATTCTTATTTATTTATTCATCTATTTATTTTCATTTTATTTTCGTTTTTTTTTTTACTACGTCTCATCTAATTTCTCGGTCAACAACTGCAGCTACCTGTCTTGCCTCCCCTCCTCCTCTCCTGCCTCTTCTCTCTCTCCCCCACTCTCCCCTGTGCTCCCCTTCCTCTCTTCCTCCCCTCTCCCTTGCAGCCACACCTTGCCCTCTCAACCTGCTTTTCTACGCCTCTCTCTCTTTCTCTCTCTCTCTCTCTCTCTCTCTCTCTCTCTCTCTCTCTCTCCTGCTCTATTTTCTCCCTTCTTTTTTTCTATTTTTCTTTCTGCTTCCTTTCTCTCTTTCTTTCTTTATTTTCTATCTTTCCGTTCATCTTTCTATTTCTTCTGTTCTTTCCTTTCCTCTCTCCTCCTTTTTTTCATCCTTTTCTATCCTTTCTTCCTAACTTCTCTCTACGTATAGTTCTGCTCATCTCCTTTCTCTCTCCTCCTTCTCCTCCATCTACTTCTCCTCCTCCTCCTCCTCCTTCTCCTTTTCCTTCTCCTCTTCCTCCTGTTGCTGACTCATTAACCTCAAAACGGAATCTTATCAGTACCAAAACAGAAGCCACACCCAGCAACCACAGCGACGCAACACCCAGTAACCACCACCATCACCACCACCGTCACCATCACCACCACCATCACCACCATCACCACCATCACCACCAGCACGTGCACCACTCACCATCAACAACAACACCGTCACCACCACCACCACCACCATCACCACCAACACGTGCGCCACTCAGCACCACCACCACCATCACCACTCCAGCAAAATCTATTCCTTTTTATCACAATCTTGACCCCTTCAGTACTGGGATATATTTTTTTCCTTGAGATTTGTGTGTGATTCGACCATTTTATTGACATTAGGAACAGTCTACTGAGATCAGAAAATTAATGGCCACAGTCTTCCTTATTTTAACCCATTCAGTACTGGAATACATATTTACCTTGAGTTATGTGTACGATTAGACCATTTTATTGACATTAGGAAGGGTCTATGGAGGTCAGAAGATTAATGGCCACAGTCTTCACTATTTTAACCCCCCAGATGAGTTTCTGAAGCTGTATAAAATGGCCAAATAGTAAATTAATAGTCGTGGTGAGAGAGCAAAGCATTTCTGCATATACTGATAGTCTCGAATCCCAGTGAAATGTTTAGGAACTCTGCTAAGAGGTGAGAAAATGCGAGAGGATGTGTCTGAGAGAGTGCAAGGGCGTGGAAAGGCGTAAAGAGTGGCGTAGTGGCGTGTAGACTGATGTGGGCGTGCATGGGAGGTCACAAGGCGCGGGCGTGGGTAGTGGGTCAGGTTCAAATAGTAACCTCTGTAGTATATAAGTAGAAGGGCTCTCTCTCTCTCTCTCTCTCTCTCTCTCTCTCTCTCTCTCTCTCTCTCTCTCTCTCTCTCGCCTACACTGTGAACTAAAGTGATATTAATGTACTGGTCAGTGTGTGTGTGTGTGTGTGTGTGTGTGTGTGTGTGTGTGTGTGAAGGGAGAAGGGTGGGGCCGCTTCACCACACTTCCATTCCTGCCAGGCCGTGTCACCTCCTGTCATCACACAAGAATAGGAAGAAATAAATGTATCTTTGATTGAGTTGCTACATCATCACTCTTCTTCTCCTCCTCCTCTTCTTCTTCTTCGTCTTCGTCCTTCTTGCTCCTCCTCTCTTTTTTTTTAATCTTCCTCTTACAAAACCTGAACACAACCATCTTTTTACAACTATCTCTCTCGTCATCTCATCTTCTCCACTCCTTTTCACCTCTCGTCTCATCTCCTCCTCCTCCTCCTCCTCATCTTTCTAACTTAAACCATCTATTCTTAGCTCACAAATTTAAAGATATTCACAAGAACACACACGCACACAGACACAGACACACGATGATGACCACTTTAGCAAGCATCACTGTCCTGCCGCCACAGTCATGCAAATAGCCATGATGCTCACAGATGCTATCACGAGCCACAATAAGAGGCAGATTAAGCCATTTTGGGGCCGTGATGGACTGCCGGCATCTTTGGGTACAGAGAGAAGAAAAGAGAAGAAAGAAAGAAAGGGGAAAAGGAGAGGGAAGAACGGATGGTGATGTGAGATAAGGTGGAAAGATAAGAAGAGAATGGAGATAGGTGGTATGCATGATAAATGAGGTGAGATGTTATAGGAAGAGGGAGACACAGGGGGTGGTAAATGAAAGGAGGAATTAATACGTGGTTGTGTTGAAAGAGAAAAGGTAAAGGATGATAAAGAGAAGGAGAGGTTACAATGAAGGGAATGGAGAGAAAAGAATGAGAAGAAACGGATAAATAAGAAGAACACGGAGAGAGATAAACAGAAGGATAAGTGACATGAAGGAGAATGGAGAGAAAAGGGTGAAAAGGGATAGATAGATGGATAAGAAGACGAAAAGAATGCGAATAGAAGATGGAGAAGAGACTGAAGACTGATACACTAAGGATGGAAAAATAGAGAAGAAAAAAAAATGATAAATAAGACACAGAGAGAATAGGAATAGAAGATGGAGGATAGACAGAAGACTGATACACGAAGGAGGGAAGAATATGAAAAAAAAATAAATAAATGAGAAATAACAAAACAAAATACATACAGCACATTTTATTATCATATTTTGTCCACCATTTACTTATGAAACTTTCCATATATAAAAAAAAAAGAAAAACGAAAAAAAAACTTACTGAAAAAATACAATAAAAACAATTATCTCTTACTTTACTCTATCAATTCTCAAACTCCCTCCTTTTACTCCTCCCTTTACTCCTCCCCTCCCCCATCCTCTTCACACGCCACCTGGACACCAACATACCTCACCTGCACGCCTCCCACGCCCTCACCCACGCCCGCCACCCACGCACGCCAGTAGATGGGAAAGGGGAGGGAGGAAGAGGATGGGGGGAGAGGGAGAGGGAGAGAGGGAAAGACCAGGTGAGGTGAGAGATCAAGGTTACTATATACGTGTGTGTGTGTGTGTGTGTGTGTGTGTGTGTGTGTGTGTGTGTGTGTGTGTGTGTGTGTGGCAATTCTCAACTCCCTTTTGTAAACATGAACACACACACACACACACACACACACTCTCTCTCTCTCTCTCTCTCTCTCCCAAGGAAAGAAATAAGGAAAATACGAAAAAAAACGTGAATATAAGGATGCACAGAAGAAGACGAAGAAGAAAACGAAAAAGAAAAGAAGAAAAAGCAAAAGCAAAAGAGTTTAAGAGAAAAAAAGAAAGAAAAATTTGAAAGAAAAAAAAAGAGGAGAAGGAAGAGGAAGAGAAAGAGGAGAAGGAGGAGGAGGAGGAGGAAGAGAAGGAGAAGAGGAGGAGGAGAAAGCTGCAAAGAAGAATGTGGCACGGAGAGGAAGAGGTGGACTATGTAATTAACGGTGTCCCCGACAGGTATGCGTCCAGGTGGGATCTTCAGAGGGTACGAGGTGTCAGGAGGAGGAATAGGAAGAGGAGGAGGAGGAGGAGGAGGAGGAGGAGGAGGAGGAGGAGGAGGAGGAGGAGGAGGAGGAGGAGGAGGAGATAAGGAAGCACACGTCAAGAGCTCATGTCGTCAATATTTCTTTTTGTTTACGCTTTTTCATGTTTGTTTAATGCAGAGAGAGACAGAGAGAGAGAGAGAGAGAGAGAGAGAGAGAGAGAGAGAGAGAGAGAGAGAGAGAGAGAGACAGACAGACAGACAGACAGACAGACAGACAGACAACACTGTTTGTTACAAGCTTCTGACACACTTATCAGCATCCATTAACACACACACACACACACACACACACACACACACACACACATACATCTTCCTACGCCCTCCCTACCACCCCCCCACAAACCTTTGACCCTTCTGTATGTGTGTGTGTGTGTGTGTGTGTGTGTGTGTGTGTGTGTGTGTGTGTGTGTGTGTGTGTGTTATCGGGACAAAAACAGACAGGCAGACCGTACACCATATCAGGAGACCACTTTCCAAGCCTATCAGACCAGGTGTGTGTGTGTGTGTGTGTGTGTGTGTGTGTGTGTGTGTGTGTGT
>NC_059299.1:1827500-1830000 GCF_017591435.1 Portunus trituberculatus
TCTTTTACCCTACTTCTGTCACTTTTTTCTTCCCTCCTCCCCTGTGACCCATTTCCTGCCTTCCCGCCCTCACAACCTCCAACCTTTTCAAAAATCACAGTCACGAGGAACAAAAAAACGAGCTGAAAATGGAAGGTGGTGATGAAATACGCATAAAAAATTAGCTTGCGTGTCTGTATCGCTTCCCTCTCTCTCTCTCTCTCTCTCTCTCTCTCTCTCTCTCTCTCTCTCTCTCTCTCTCTCTCTCTCTCTCTCTCTCTCTCTCTCTCAGTGCGTCTTTTCCTTTACCCTTCATGATATAGAGACCAGAGAGAAAAGGAGTGAAGGAAATGAGATGCATTATTACTACTTCTTCTTATGTAGGATGATCACCAGTAAGGACAACGAAAATGCGATCAAGGAAAATGCCCAGTAAAGTTCCGGACCCATGCAGAGTTGAAAGCGTCAGGCAGAAGTAAAGGAAGTGTGTCTTGAAACTGATTTTTAACGCCTTCAGTAGCATGACGTGTTTTCGTATTTATTCTGGTTACTATTTGGTGATTTTATACAGCTTCAGAAACTTATGTGGGGATTGAAATAGTGAAGACTCCGGCCATTAATCTTCAGACCTCCATAGACCCTTCCTAATGTAAGTAAAATGGTTTAATCACACCGAAAATTAAAGATACTGAAGGGTTTAAAGGAGGAATGAGTTGAACAAAAATGGATACAAAGAACAGAACATACACATATATATATAAAAAAAATATATATATGTGAAGCAATATCGGCCATCACTGCCTCTCATCTTATCATCCTTCCACTTAAACAAAATTCCCACTTCTCCCACCCAAGCGCTTCCTTCCACGTCACACAGAACCATCCCTCACTCCACCCACCTCCCCAAACTCTCACTGTTACCCATCACCTGTCAATCCACCGCTCTTCTCAGCCTCTCACTCTCAAACACTTCTGCGCTTCACTTCCACTGTTTCAAAATGCTTTATCTAAATTTACACGCGTTTTTTAAGGTGTATTTACGGTTCTAGAGGCAGACTGACAAGATTTCTACATTACTAACTGGAGAAACACTTGAAACCCAGCTAATCGTCTCTGTGGCCTTGAAAAATAGTCGTGGTAAGAGAGAAGAGCGATTTTTAAGTGTTTTTACTGTTCTAGAGGCAGAGTGACAAGATTTCTATACTATTACCTGGAGAAACACTCTTGAAAGTCCCACTAATCGTCTCTGTGGCCTTGGAAAACAGTCGTGGTGAGGGAGAAGAGAGTTTCTGAATACGGACATAAGCCTGGAGGGTGTCAGGCGGTGAGGAAGCATACAAATAACCCCTCCCAAAGGTGTCTTCTGGGCCAAACTGGGTGATAGAAAAAGTATGAAGCACGTAGGTGGGTATTAACATGCTGCGCCACCCTTCCACGTCACCCTGGACTAGACAGCTGGTAAAATTGTTACTGATCACCTGTACAACATCTGACGCAACACCACCTTCCCCGGGGCTCCTCTGCTTATAGTGCACCTCGCCTCGCTTCCCATAGCCACGCCTCGCTTCTCCTGATGGTGTGAGTGTTGGTTTCCAGGTTCAACGGGTGATGTTACGTAGGGATTTAGCAAAGAGAGAGAGAGAGAGAGAGAGAGAGAGAGAGAGAGAGAGAGAGAGAATATACGTACGTTCACAAGATTAAAAAAAGAAAAAGACAAAAGATAAAAGCGCCACACACTTCTATGCACCACACCACCACAAACAACATACACAACCCAACACAACCACACACCACAATCCTTCTCACACCACCACCACAACCACTACACCCCCTCATCACCCTCAAGACCACACCACTTGCTCACAATCCCTCACCATCACCCCCATGCTTATCTCTCCCTATCTTAATGCACGGAGAAGGGGCGCTGAGTCTCCATATGGTTCTTACGCTCACTTTGGATCCAACACCACTAAGGAAGGTATACAAGGCTTCGGTGGCTTGCTGGTACTCCTGGGTAAGTAATCAAGAGTGTTCGAATCCCCTGTAGTCTATGCCAGTGTAGTGTGGTGGTGATGAAGGTGGGAAGGTGAAGGGAAGGGGAGGTAAAGAAAATAAAGGGCAAGTGGTGAAAATTTTGGTGAAATGTGTGATTGGTGAAGGCAATTATCAACCCTTCAGTACCATGACGCGTTTCCTTATTCATTCTGCTTACTATTTGGTGATTTTGTGCAGCTTCAGAAACTCTTGTGGGGGATTAGAATAGTGAAGACTGTGGCCATTCATCTTCTGACCTCCATAGACCCTTGTTAATGTCAATAAAATGGTCTAACCGTGAATAAATCTCAAGGTAAAAATGTGCCACAGTACTGAAGAGGTTAAAAATTTATGTCACACACACACACACACACACACACACACACACACACACACACACACACACATCAAGAAAAACAATCACCCAATTCCACTGATAGCCAAGAAAACAAACGAAAGGATGAAATAACAAATACGTAGACAAATG
>NC_059299.1:1832500-1902500 GCF_017591435.1 Portunus trituberculatus
AAAGTGGTTCTGCAGACTCTCTCTCTCTCTCTCTCTCTCTCTCTCTCTCTCTCTCTCTCTCTCTCTCGATGAGGGCACTATATCGGTCACCCAAGAAAGGCAACCCCTGCGGTGGAGATATCACACGTCCCTCTCCCTCTCTCACTCCCTCCCACTCTTCCTCCATCTCCCTCCCTTCCTCCGCTCCCTGATCCACCCAACACTGGCCTTGTCTCTGCTCCACCTCCACCTCCCGCCACCCTGCTATTTACTTACTACCCACAAATAAATGACAAAACACTCACGTACTTCATTTATTTCGAACGTGTCATTGTAGAAGCCAGATTTTTGTTTTACGCTTTGGCTTGTCATGAATTTGTGTTTGTACTGTTAATGTGCTCGTGCCTTTTGCAGCTAAACGCTCATTTGGCCTCGTCCCTCACCCCTCCTCCCTTTGGTTCGTCCAGTCAGGCGTAGCAGGATGTGTTATTTTCACTCTGCCTCGATCAAAAATACTCTATCGTTGTTTACTCAGGTGTTTCGTAACTATTTCGTATGTCTTTTTGTCCCTTTTTGCTTCATCTTTTATCTATTTTCTGTTATTTTATCCGTGTCTTCTTATCCACTCTCTTAATCCCTTCAGTACCATGACGCGTTTCCATATTCATTCTGCTTACTATCTAGTGATTTTATACAGCTTCAGAAACTTATGTGGGGGACTAAATTAGTGAAGACTGTGGCTATTAATCTTCTGACCTCCATAGACCTTTCCTAATGTAAATAAAATGGTATAATCGTACACAAATCTCAAAGTAAAAATGTGTTCCAGTAACTTTCTATAATAGCCTTCAATTCATTTCCCGTTAATCTCCAACTCACCCTTGTTATTCTTACCTAACTTCATGCATTACGTTTTAATCTACATATCTTGTGGCACTTTATTTATGACTGCACATCATCGTTGGTATTCTTCCCTGCCTCACCGCTGTAGCATGCAAGGAATCAATGGTAACGGGAACAGTGAAATGCAAGCAGAGGAGGTCGTCAGTGAGGCTGATCGCTTGACATTCGCTGCACGCTCCTGTTGGCCCAGTGACGGAGGGAAGGGCTGGGTGTTGGCTGCCGTCCACCTCCCACTAAGCGCTTCTCTCTACTCTACGGGACATGCGCGCCAGATAATGGGTGATTTTATTTTTCTATTTATTTTTTTAACCCTTCAATACCATGACGCGTTTCAGATTCCTGCTGCTTACTATTTGGTTATCTTATACAGCTTCAGAAACTCGTGTGTGGGATTAAAACAATGAAAACTGTCGCCATTAATCTTCTGATCTCATTAGACTCTTCCTAAAGTCAATAAAGTGGTCTAATTGTACACAAATGTTAAGGTAAAAATGTGTCCCAGTATTAATGTAAGAGGGGAAGCCGACCAAGGGCAATGAATAATAAAAAAAAGGCCCACTTGATTGCCAGTCTTCTAAAAGATTAATAGAGTTAGCCAGAGGTATGGCACAAATATCTTGATGTCTGAAAGTAATGCTGGTTTTGTTACTACTACTTGTCCTGTTACTCATATTGTTACTGCTATTATTACTACTGTTATTGTTGTTATGATGGTGGTGATGGTGTACTTGGGTATCTGTGTGTGCGTAAACAATGAAAACACACGTTCTTTTTCAGGGATATTCATAAAGCATTCAGAATAGGTGGAATGTAAGCGATGTTTTTCATAACCGCTTAAATACTGAGACGAAATTTTACCTTGAGATTAGTATACGATTAGATTACAATTTGCATTAGGGAAAGTTCATGGATGTCAAAAGATTAATGGCCAGAGCCTTCACTATTTTAAACACCACATACGTTTCTGAAGCTGTTTTAAAATCATCAAACAGTAACCAGAATGAATATGAAAACGCGGCACGGTACTGAAGGGATTAAACACAATACTGACTGAAGGATCTGTAGAAGGATGTGGTGCGTCTGTGTCACTGTGCGGATGTGAACTATAAAAACAAACACAATCTCTCCAACGAACACTAAGGAAACACTACAAATGGTCGCAATACAAGACATGTTTCCCTTATTAAGACCAGTGTTCCCTTAGAGCGACTAGGTTTCCCAATAGCACTTACTCCCTCTACACAGCTAAACCACCAAGCTACACCACTCCGCTACACCACCCCAGCCAAGCCCTATCTGACGCAACACAAACTGGTAAGACCCCGAGTTACTTCACGCTGTACCCACAATCCCACACTGAAGCCATATCTACGTACCCTTCATTAGTTTAGTCAATCAGTCAGTCAGCCACCACCCTCTCTCTCTCTCTCTCTCTCTCTCTCTCTCTCTCTCTCTCTCTCTCTCTCTCTCTCTCTCTCTCTCTCAAACTCGCTTTTCCACCCAAATCTCTTTCTTTCCTCTGTTCTTTCTAACCTCCTATCTTTCCTATTTCCTATTGCTGCTTTGATAAGGCTGGGCTACTCTCTCTCTCTCTCTCTCTCTCTCTCTCTCTCTCTCTCTCTCTCTCTCTCTCTCTCTCTCTCTCTCTCTCTCTCTCTCTCATCAGGTCCTTTTGAGCCGCGGGGCCATAAATTCTGCTCCGGCTTAAGGTATTCATGGAGAGACGCGAAGTGTGGGCGTGGGCGGGTGACAGCACGATACCTGTGATTGCGTAACGATGTAAGCGCGCCTGTAAACACACCTGAGTACCGCATGACCTTTCGTACTGCGCAGTCATGCATACATTAAGGAAGGGTAATGGTACACGTGCGGGAATGTGGGTAAGGAATAGGATAAGTGTTTTTTTTAAAGTATGGTATTAGGTTACGTGATGTTATGCGTGTTTGAAGTATCTGTGTTCATATCTAATCCCTTCAGTACCATGACGCGTTTTTATATTCACTCTGCTTACTATTTGGTGATTTTATGCAGCTTCAAATACTTATCTGAGGATCAAAATAGTGAAGACTCTAGCCATTAATCTTCTCACCTCCAGACTCTTCCGAATGTCAATAAAATCGTCTAATCACATCCGAAACTCATAGTAAAAATGCATCCCAGAATTGAAAGGATTAAGGGAGAGGTATACATATGATACCCCTGTATGAAAAAAATAGCATGAATATAGACACACGTTTCCTGAATTATGCCAAGAATGGAAAGGAAGAAAAGAAAATGAAGTAGGAAAAGAAGAGAATGATGACAGGAAAGAATACATACAAGAATACATACACCGGATCATTACACACACAAAACGAGGAAAACGATACATCAATACAAGGAAAATATAGTATAGGCATTCCCACAAATGTAAATACCGAAATACATTGAAACTTTAAACAAACATAGAGTAAAAGGATTTCCACACACACTACCGTTTGCATTATTAACAAAATATATCCATTATTTCATCACTTCCATATTTTCTGAGCACTAAACTGAGACAATACATTTCTTAACCCCTTCAGTAGCACGACGTGTTTCCATATTCACTCTGCTTACTATTTAGTGATTTTATACAGCTTCAGACTCATGTGAGGGATTAAAATAGTGAAGACCGTGGCCATTAATCTTCTGACTTCCAGAAACCATTCCTAATGTCAATAAAATAGTCTAATCATACATAAATCTCAAGGTAAAAATGTGTTCCAGTACTTAAGAGGTTAATATATGAAGACCCTTGAATTATTGGTGGAGGAAAAAATAGAAACAAACTTGTACACAAATCTCAAGGTAAAAATGTGTCCCAGTACTGAAGGGGTTAAATAGATGAAGACTCTTGAAATATTGGAAGAGAGGAAAATAGAAACAGAAAAAGCAACAAGGACAAGAACGAGAAAGAAAATTGAAAAGAAAGAAGATAAGAAGACAAGGCGACAGGTAAGTTTCAAGGTGTGAGTTCTTACCTTTCCCAGACAGCGATGGATTAGTATCTTGACAGCACCTGGTGGGCAGAAAAAAGGATTCAATTAACTCGTGTCACCTTCATCACTAGAACCAAAGAATGAGCTAATAAACTCACAAACTATCTCACTACTAAACGCAGCTTTTACTATTCTCTCTCTCTCTCTCTCTCTCTCTCTCTCTCTCTCTCTCTCTCTCTCTCTCTCTCTCTCTCTCTTCCTTCCTTTCCTTCTTTCTTCACTCCAGAGTCGCTTGTGAAATTGAGTTGGGCTTCTCTCTCTATTCACTTCTCCCTTATTTATTTATTTTACTTGTTTTTATTTTATTTTTTATTTTATCTTTTTTTTTTTTTTGCAGTGCGTCTCTTGTTACTAATCCCCCGCTTACTTCTTGATTATTTCCGTGCAGCAACAACACAGCAACAACAACAACGCAACATTCGATAGCCACTCGTGTAAATCTTGTAAAAATAATAAAGGTACATACATATAAACTGGGGAATTGAGCCGTGCAACACTGTGTTTTTTTTTATTTACATCTTTCTCCGATACTAGAATAGACAAAACATAAAAGAAATTAATTAATGAATCGAATTTGACCACTTCAGTACCAGGACGCGTTTTCAAATTCCTTCTGGTGACTATTTGGTGATTTTATACAGCTTCAGAAACTCATGTGAAGGATTAAAATAGTGAAGACTGTGGCCATTAATCTTCTGACCTCCATACAGCCTTTTTAATGTCAATAAAATGGTCTAATCATGCACAAATCTCAAGGTAAAAATGCGTCGTAGTATTAAAGGGGATTTAAGATCACAGCATTTCGTAATACCTCACCTGAAGAGGAACCAAACACCTGAGACGACGCAACTCAACAAAACAGGTGAGACAAGGCAGGCAACGAATGATGAGCCAATTAGTCAAATAAACAAACACACATGAATCGAATAAAGCAACCAAACAGAGGCGAGTTGCATAAACAAACACAGGTTACCCCCGAGTGAGGTGTGTAAGGTCAAGAGATGAGTCAGGCAAGCAAACAGGTGATGCTCTCCAGGTAAACAGACGCATCACCACGTGTGTAACTCAGAGGCGTCAACACACACACCACTTGAACATGCAGCGCCACACCTCATGCATGGAAATACTCAAGGAATACAGTTTTTTTATTCTTTGAAGTTGTTTTTTAGTTCCTAGCTGCAAATAACACAAGTAAATTCCACTCTTTTATATCGTCAACATCACCATCATATACGAAAGAGTTACCACCACTAGTCTTCTTTCCTTCATTTCGTAATACAAGTTGAGATTATCATTTTCTAATTTTTCAGTATCTGTGGTCTCACTTTGGCTCATTAAAGGCGTCTAGGATTACTCAAATAAGTTAGTCTAAGTCACTCTCGTCTGTATTACTGTGCGTTATAGCCCTCAAATATTTCTTTCTTCACCTCCACTATTTCAAAATGCTTTATTTGAATTTAAGGTGTTTTTTTACTATTCTAGAAGCAGAGTGACAAGATCTCTACATTACTAACTGGAGAAACACTCTTGAAATTCCCGTTGATTATCTCTGTAGCTCTTGGAAACAGTCGTGGTGAGAGAGCATTTCTGAATACGAACCTCCACTGGTACTATTCAGCTGCAGCACACAGGCGTTAGCTTAGCAGCGTGCACCTGTCTTCACCTGGCGAGTACGTGACATGGGGAGGAGCTACATAACTGGGAATGCATTACAAAGCACAATCCATGACAGCTCTATGACTTCAGTTCTAACCTTCAGTATGTATAACCCTTTAACTCTTCACTTTACCGAGCTTAGCCTTACTGATCTCTTTACTGTTGACTTACTTGGGGCAAACATCATAGTCCTCAAGGTTCTGCCCGGCTCACCTCAACGTTTAGCTCCAGAGACTTTTGTTCACCACGAATAAACAAAAGAGCTCATTCTGAAGTGTTCGTTGAGGAATTGAATGCTGTCCCCCGAGTGTTCAGTAAATTGTACAGCAGTAATGGATCTGAGTGCATTCCGGTAACGGCTAAGCTGAATAACGAGGTGAATGACGCTGGAGCAAAGTTTATCGAAAAGGAGTTAAATTTATGTTACTTTGCATGTACAGGTTGTGAACTGGTTGTGAGCTTGTATAAGTGAATCAGTAATGTAATTCACGTAATTCACACTGATAATTCTCTCTCTCTCTCTCTCTCTAACATTATGGACAGTACTATGCAAATTTATTTCTTTGAATCACCGCTCAACTCAACTTCAACACGCCTCGAGATTTTCTTACCTCAGAACTTACTGTCATCGCATTCTTCCTCCTCTTATAGACTACCTAATTCTAACAAGAGAACAACAAAAATCAAACAGTAAATCTCACTAGCGAGACAAGATGATAATAAGGTCCTGTTTAAACATGACTTGGTCATTGACACACTTCCCATCAGTCTCAGATAAAGTAGCGGGGAAAGCCGAGATGGTGGGACCTACCGCGTGGCTGACTGTGGCCCGGGGGAGGAGGAGTCCACTCGTGCTGAGCCGGTGAGAGAAGGAGCACAACTGACTGACCCTGCGCGCGCCACTCAAGCGGAGGGCACGCGAGCGGCGAGCCAAGGGCGCCCTCCTCCCCCTTCCCACCACTACTCACCATCTCCTCTCTGCCTTGGTATACAGACACTATCTACCTGCCTATCTACCTCTATCTATCTATCTATCTATCTATCTATCTATCTATCTATCTACCTATCTATCTATCTATCTATCTATCTATCTATCTATCTATCTATATATATATATATATATATATATATATATATATATATATATATATATATATATATATATATATAGAGAGAGAGAGAGAGAGAGAGAGAGAGAGAGAGAGAGAGAGAGAGAGAGAGAGAGAGAGAGAGAGAGAGAGAGAGAGAGAGAGAGAGAGAGAGAGACTTGAGTTTTACTTTTTTAGGAGAGCCCACCAAATTGTGACCACCTTCCATGAGATGATGGAGCGCCACAACAGGATGGCTGTGAGGCTTGAGACTCACATGACCACCCATGCAAGCAATGTAAACATGAAACACGCACATGTAAATAACACTTTATTGAAAAATGTTATGAGGCTTTAGTAGAACCATATTTCCTGCCCTCATCCACCGACTGTAAGATAAATGAAGCATATATTTTTTTCTTACACTACCACATTACCATTTGTACAAAAATACTCTTCACTCTCCCTACACTTGGGCACAAACACAATGCCCAGGTCTTACCAGAAGCATCTCCAGTTTCATGTGCTATCAAAGAAAATTTATAATAATAAAGGATATATCATATAAATAGTTATCTTTTAGCAAATTTCTTGTTAATTTTACTAATAAAGTTTCCCAGAATGATGGATTCTGCAAAGCTTTCATAAAACCAATCATCTATGGAATGGGCAGATGGCAGATACTTGAAGTTATCCTACAATGTAATTCATTTATTTTGTGCATGACAAAAGTGACCAGCGCACTGAAGCTGATAAAACGAAGAGCATCTAAGTGGCCACACATTGCCACAACTGCACCAGTGTAGAGAAAACACTATAACAACTAGGAGGGTGATGCATTACACAACTGAGATACCTTCACAACACAGTTTGAAATGGCACTCATGAACTTCTAAGTTGAATGATAATGAGCTTGGCTTTGACTGTTTGAAAAACACATATGCACTGTTAATGGTGATACACAACAACCCTTGTCAATTAGTGATGCATACATTTCATAACAGAATACTGTAACAACAAATACAATATTAAGCCTGTACTTCTGTCCAAGCTTTCCAAGTAGACATAAATGTTTCAGTGTCTTAAAATACTGCAGTAGCATAATCATGACTACATGCTTTAGGCTTCATATTGCTGCTTTACATAGGAATTTAAGTACGATGGTAAACCCAAATACAAATGCTATACATCTATAAAGATGAAATATAAACAATGAACACATGGCACTGATCTCCCTCACAAGGCCTGGGTATGTGCCAAATACTGTTCACACCAGCATGGCAACTGGACCATCACCCTGCCCAGTGTCCACCCCTGCTATCGCTCCACTGGTGTGCCAGAGTCGGTGGCACTCAGATGGGTGCCTTCATAACCTCGCAAGTGAACCTGGTAGAGATACATGAGCCCGTTTGAGGTCTGTTTAGCTTTCCTGAATGTTATTTCTTATCATTGGAACATGAAACTAAAGTCTAGAATCAATTTACAATGGAAGGCATTCTTCAAGACAATATCATCAATATTAAGCCATACCAAAACACAGCAAGAATGGCATGTGTGCACACCTTCAAATACACACACACACACACACACACATATTCTCACCTGTATGTACATATTAACTTCATCTGCTCTTGAGAGGAAAGGAAAGTTGCCTCCTGTCTTCAGGTGAGCCAGACGGGCATTTGGATAACACTTGTACATTTCCTCCTTTACAGATTGGGACAAGGCAGACTCATCAAAGACATCAACCAGCGTCACCTCCATCTGATAACACAAACACACCCACACACACTAAATAAATACAAAAGAACAAAACAATACCATTTTAAAAATATGACAAAATGGAGAAATATTTTCTTTCATAAGATACTAAGCACTGCATTTAAGAAATTGCAAGTTAAAATGCAAAAAGCACTAATAAAAATGTGCTATCAGAAAATTTTCAAAAATTTCTGGAAGACATCAGCATCAAATAAAGATGTAGTGAAGGAGCATGACAGAGGAAGGTTACAAAAGCAAGCCATGATAAAAGAATTACCTCAACTTTCTGAGGTTGAACATAGTCTGGAGAACAATTGAGGGTGAGTCTTGAAGCTAACTCACTCTGAGACAAACATTCCAACTGTAAGCAGAAAATGAAGGCAAAATGAGAATAGTTTCCATAATGATAAGAAGTAAAAACATCTAGATGTAAATGCTTCTAGTAGCATCTCCTACTATAATCTAATAAATGCACTGTTGGGCATTATCATGATAATAATATCAGGTTACCAAACAACTGTGAATATTTTTGCTCCAATAATTGATGATTTTAGTTTTTAGTTCCAGTTTAGCGTCCTTCCCTTAACTTTGTCAAGCTGATACTGAACAGAACTCACTCTTTCCACCATGAAGTCTATGGAGTCAGCAATATGGGGGTCCATCAGTTTTCTGGGAAACCGTCCAATAATCATTTTCTTGAGCAGAGTTGAAGGCAACATCCAAAATCTGTGGAAATCATGAGAGAAAAGAAAAAAATCTTAGATAAAAATAAATAAATTAAATGAAGCAGCATACATGCAAAACTAAGTGCACTATAACAGTTTGTTAAATAACGTGTTGAGCAAATAAAGTACGTACATAAGTTAATGACAGAAGGATCTCAAGAAAATCAAGCTAAACTATTCAAGCTTTAAGTATTACGCAGCAATAATTGATGCAGCAAATAGAGGCCATGATAAAGGTTACCTTTTAGAACTGTTATTGAATAAAATGTAACGGTTAATCTTAACATACAACAGAGAAAATACAAAGATGAATTCACAAAGTATCTTCAATCAAATAATGAATTAATATATTGAAGAGGCCACATGACAAACACCCATCCCAGGCACCACCACCTCCTCCGTGACAGCCCACACCTCATCACACCTCCAATGAACAAAACAAGAGTAAAACCCCACTCATAACTTACACTGAAGATGAGTCTGTATAGTTGAAGATCTTTGTATCAATGAAGGAATTACACAGAATGAGTGAGGCAACCCGGGGAGAATTTGAGGTCAGCTCAGCAAACTTCTGGGCCAAAAATCCTCCAAGTGAAGCCTGAAAACATACTGATGTCAAGATGAAGCAACAAGACAAACACTTCTCTCTTCCCTCCTGCCTTCCTTCTATATTACACCTCCTCTGAACATGCAACATAAAGATGATCATTCAGGAGTTAAGAAGCAATCAAATATTCAAGAAGTCAAAGTCATGATGAGTTATGAGCTCCAATCACACACTAAATACAACATAGTCTTTAATACAATGAGAGAAAAATTAAAATTCTCTCAATCTATTCTTGTTATGAGTTGGAATTAATGTAGTTTTATACAGCTGGTCAATTAGAATGTACAGTACAAAGTATTATCATTATGGTGCAATTCTGATGGATCATTATGGAATCACTGAGATGCACTAACAGTAACACAAAGGGTCTCTTCCAGAAGTATGAGTTGGTGTCCTCCATCATACCATACGTCACCTATTGTTCAGTATGCTCTCTCTCTCTCTCATGTGCTACCCAAGGATGGTATTGAACTGAGGATGCTGCATGGATGAGTGGTCAGCTGCTGCCCTATAGTAACCATCCCTTCTATGGGATGTTTAAAGTATACATCAGATTTACAGAGAAATACACTAACGATTTGGCCAAGGACATATTCTGGCAATGTCTTGGTATCAATGTGACTGATATCTCCACAGCCTGAAGGAGTTACAAGGCACTGTACAAAACTGTGACCACATCAGTGACAAAATCAATTACTATGAACTTGGTAGATGGAGGAACACAAAACACAGTGGAAATGAGAAGCATATTAATCAAATAAATAATATGACTGTACATATGCAGTAGGAGTACACAGCAGCCAGCAGGAGGCACACTTACACCTAGGATGTGAGCCTGGTCCACATCCAGACGGTCGAGCAGGTGCTTGAATCCCTCACACCAGTCCATAACATTCCAATATACTGGATACTCCACCTGCCATTAAAAAGAATGCTTACAACACTTCTGGCTGGAACAGAAAACATTATTCTGCATTCCTACTGTCTGAAGAACATTATATGAACATGTCAAGCGACTCAAGAAAACTATGTATAAATATTTTGTCGTAAGATGCAAGAGAACAATATATAATACCACACTGATCAATATACCATAACAAGTGACTCAAGAATAGGTAATGGAAAGAAAATATAATGATTAAGTATGGAAACAAACAAAACGCCACCAGGTAACGCTCAGCGGCTCACCGATATAACTCTGTATCCTCGTGCTGTCAGGGAAAGCACTTGTCTATAGAAGCAGTCAGCTGTTCCAATGACAGGCGGCAGGCATACCAAGGGGCATCGCACCTCCCTGGGCCCCGCCTCATAAACCTTCCATACCTGATAAACAAACAGGAGAAAATCTAAAGTGTTCTGTACATCAAAGCATCTAAAATCCATATATGCAGTACATGCTTCTATTCAATCTCTAGCAAATAATGATTAACAATACTTCTATCTTCAAAAATAGATTTCTGAAAGCTAAATTTTTCAAATCTTGCAACACTAACCTTCAACCCATCACTGTCAACTACAATCTGTTTCAGAGGCACAGTGCTTCGAAAACTCTTGTATTCCAGCGTACATGACAAATCACTTTCAAACTCCATTGAGTGAAGACGGGCCCTGTTTTAATAAAGAAAGGAAAAGCATATCATTAATAACTACTTCCTGTATCCAGATTCTATAAATCAACCCTTTCACCTACAACAATCTTGGTGCCTTACGATTATTATTGTATCGATGTATGAGGTGACGTACTTTGTTTCATTGATCAAGAGTTTCCATCAAGGCAATGGCTTTTCAAGGCTAAACATTTATCCGGCTTTCAAAACCAATCCGCTTCCATTAAGTGCTTAATGGCTGGACTAAACAACAGACCAACACTCACTCACTCACTCATTGAAACTCCTACATTTTACTTCCCCATAAAACACATGACTATGTACAAATGTGTTGATGCATCCAAAATAACTATATCCATCATCAAGTACACTACAATAGCAAGTTTCTATCACAGATGTTGTTCCACATTTAATCAATCCATGGAAAAGGTTCATCTACATTTTCGTCAAGAAAATAAATAATAAATAAACAAATATAAATAAATAAATAAATAAACGAAACAAAACAAGAATAATATTAGCAATAGCATAATACAGAAAAGTAATTACTTAAAATATGTTACTAACTTCTACTGTCTCTGGCCAACACTCAATGGATTTCATGAGACAATATAAATATAACAACTTTTCCGGGTATTACAATTTCACAGTTTTTAGTACCACTGAAGTACCACTCAGCCAGCCAGGGCACACAATATAACTGCCACACCCTGTGTCTTTCCAAAAGCACTTCTGACAGCCTGAACTGTCACGAGACTAGAGTCATCCATTAATTACGATGACAATCTGGATTGCAAATGACTTCTGGTGGCATGATGGTGAATCGTACCTTGATCAGTGACAATGACAGCAACACAAAATACAAACCAAGTGAAATAATACACAAGTTTCCTCAACCTTTCACTACACAACACTAGACCGCAGCAGTCCCCATCGCTCACCAACACGGTCGTGCTCAACACCCGCTTGTACCATCTTATCCAAGATAATCCTCACCCGTGACCCAGGAAGTTCCACAGCCAGTATTTCACTACCTTTGGCTACACCTCCAAACAGTGTTCGTGGGCTGCGGCACACACCACAGATGACTCAGGTGGCCGACACCCGACAGGCGCCACCAGGGATGATGTTGACCTCACTCTGGTGAGTGTTGAGCAGTGTTGACTGTTGAGTTGACGACTAACGTTCAGATAACCTTGACAAGCAAGGAAGGCGCCACCAGTTGTAAGCGCTATTGTGCGGTAATACAATAACTGAGAAAGAACCTTGAGCCCCTCTGAAAATTATCAGTCCCTACCAGTCCTCCTCCTTCCCCTTTAAGTATAGATAAATGTTGACTCGAGATTTCGGCGGTCACCAGGTCACCTGTTATCTCCCCCCCCCTCCCGAGGCATCTTCTATACCATATACACTGCGTGTATACATGTTCTTAGGCCTATACATATATTATTTTATTTCGATTAAAGTAGTATTTGTAAATGTGAATACAGCTTTCTTTACCAGCGGTACGAAACATAATACCCGCTTCAGCTTTCCTCTCTCTCTCTCTTGACGTTCACGTAATCCCTAAAATCCTAATTCCACATCTCAGCGGCTTATTGATCTATAGGTTTCAGAGAGCCACACATTCATCTACATGAACATTCCTATTTCCTACGTGAGCGACAGAACGGTACATCACGTAGTACACAAGTGGTAACAGGGAATTTCCTTAACTACAGGGACTTCCAACAAATATCCCTAAGTGGAGAATATTGTTAATTATAAACACATCACAAGAAAATGATATTCATGCACAGTTTCATGATAATATAATGAATGCAAACACATACACAAGAAAACAGTAGCATATTATGGAAAAAATAGGGTAAAAAACAAGGGTTCTACTTCGTTCCTTGTAAAAACCGTGTTATATTTCAGTTTGGGGACAAAAGGTGTCAGTCTCCCCTTTACCTCCATAAGGGGAGGTATAGCACTGATCTCCTCACCAAAAGAAGACAAGGAAAGCTTCTCTTCTTCTCAGTCCTTACCATATTGGAGTACAGGTAAGGAAGGTGATCTGCGAGTCACATAATCATATGATGCGTACTACTTTGCCCTTGTGATCCACTGAGAGGTTGGTATTATGCAAGTGATAATTAATGTCGTCTATCCTTTACCTTGATGCACATTTGTTATAAGAAAAGATCATGCGCCATCAGATTCACCTATTCACTAATCCTTGTAGTTTGATATGTAGATTTACTAGTGATACTCATTATTTTTTGTTTTTTGTTTTTTTCGTTTTATCTTATTAGTCTCTTGCCAAACTGAGAAACCACACACACACACACACCCCTATCATTTGTACTGTACGAGTCGCTAACTAAGTGTGAAGAAAGGTTAGGTTAGTTCAGCGCGTTTCCCAACCTATTCCGACCATAGCACTCCCTGTTGTCATTAAGCAGTCCAGTGTGTGCACCACTTCCCAGCACCCCCTATAATTGATTTCAGCACCCCCAGAGGATACTAGTACCCAAGGTTGGTAAACGCTGGGCTAGATCCTCTTCCCAGATGCTTTTCACAAGTTATCACTAGTGTTCTCGTAAGGTTAGTTATTTAATTTCGATAGTAATTACGAAGGCGTTGACAGTAGCTGGTCTTAGAATTGTTTGTTAGGGTTGATTTTCCTGTTTATTTCATCATAGTTGTTTTGAGCGGCTAATGGTGCTGTAAATAGGGTTTTCTCCTATTCTTATAGGAGTTGCCTGTAATATCCAAGGGTATAAGTCCTACCCTTGTGTTTGTATGAGTGATTTCCTGTTAAAGTAAAGGGGATTGAAAGTAGCAGCAGCTTGCTTCATTGATTGATTGGTAGTTGTCAATGGCATAGCCGCGGCAACGGTGGAGTGACGGGGTCATTGGTGGGGTGGTTGCCGTGTTGGTGGTGCATCGCGCGTCAACAATCAATAGGCAAGCAGGATAACGCTTACTTGCTTGACCTCCAAGAAAGACGTCAGTCACTTGTCGCCATTCCACCACAGGAAATACCTCAACAGTCACTCATACCCCGGTAAATATCCTGCAGTGGACGGTATTTTTCCCACTTCTCTTTCTTCTCTGTATTTAACCATTGTTTACAGTCGTGGCGTAGCTAAGGGCGTAGTAGGGGGCTGCTTGCCCCGGGCTGCACTTTCGGTCTTCACAACTGTCTGTTTTACGTTGTAAGGCCTGTGCGTCCTATTGGTAATTAGGCTTACGCCCATATTCTTGTTACACAGATGCGTCTTTATTCTGTAAAAAAGACAGCTAATTATATATATATATATATATATATATATATATATATATATATATATATATATATATATATATATATATAAAATTCTTGATTGGCTGATGTGGGTTGGGATGTGGGTGACGAGTTGTGAAGCACGTACGGCATTGGTGACAACCCCGCACTGTGCGCTTCTGCCTCCTTGTAGAAGTATAGGGAGAAGTCAACAAAGATCTTAGGATCAGTAGCCAGGATAGAACCAGAAATATTAGGCTCAAGCTTGAAAAAATAAGCTTAAGGAAAAAATGCTTCTGGAGAGTTCCTTAATGGCAATTCCCAGACCAGTGGAGGTCATTCACTTCCAGGAACTCTAACTGGCCATATGCGCAGAACTCACTTGTTGATTGATTAATTATTCATTCTGCAGCCAATGCAGTGCACTTTTCTTCCCATAAATATTCTACACGATCACATGCTCAGAGGAAGCTAACAGGATCCGCCGTAATGCTTTGTTATAATTCTTTGTAAACCAATCAATCAATATTTCCTATGCAGGTAGTGTGGTGTTTGGTAGGGGTGGGAGTGGTGGGGAATCGTGACAAAATTCACGTGCTTCTGTTCTCATATGACGAATTTGATTCTCTCTCTCTCTCTCTCTCTCTCTCTCTCTCTCTCTCTCTCTCTCTCTGCCCACACCATCTTAATGCTGTGCTATGACCTCATAATTACACAGTTTTAATTTCACCATGTCTCTTAATTTTTCAGGAAGTTTCCATCAGTCCACCACAACCATGTCTCAGAAGTCGCAAGTAATACAGCTGTATAAAAATGTAAGTGGAAATATGATGTAGCTATGTGAGGTTCTTTCAATTCAAGTATTAATAGTGAGTGCTTTTTGTGAGACTACAGATATATTATAGCTGGTCAGAAAATAATTAATACTTGGTAGAAGATATAATTTGCCTGGAGAGAGATGGAAGATTGAGATCAGTAGTGACAAAACTTGCATAAAGATTGTTCATGTACTGTACATTTCAAGAAAATTAATGCTTTCAGTTGCAGATTTCTAAGATCCTGAACTTCTAAATGAAAAGAATAACATGGAGACTGTATAAAAAAATAATAACGAAGTCTCCAGTATCTCTCTCCTCACTCCTGCACACACACTGCCCACATATTCCTCTTCTAGGTACTCCCTGTGATGTCTTTGGAGCATTATGGAAACACTGAAAGATTAATCGGATGGCTGAATGAAATTTAGCTTTGAGAGGTGGCATTGTCTGGGATCGATCCTATGCCATGAACATCACAATAACATGCTCTGCTGACATGCCATCAGTGGACTCATAAGTTTTGGTTGGTGAAGACAGTTGTGGCACTACACTTATATTCACACATTTTTACTGCATTCACACATTTGACTGTCCATTTCACTCACTGCCTTACTTTCACTCTCCCTTACATTCATATAATCACTCATTTCCTTTTCCTTGTACATACTCCCAAGCACCTCTGCTTTTAACTTCCAGTTCCTCACTCACACTTCCCTTTATATATTCCTTTACTGCTTTTTTCCCATGCGCTTCCTCACTGTGGCTTCCTGCACACCCCTCACTACCTTCCATCCCCTAGCTGCTGTACCTGGGACGTGAGTATCCCATGGGCTATGAGTACTTCAGGGAGAAGCTGAAGAATGCCTTCCTCAAGAACAGAAATGAAACAGACCCCAGACGGATCACAGAGATGATTGCCCGTGGCGAGTACGTCATTAAGGAGATCGAGGCGCTGTACATGTTGCGCAAGTACAGGACTCTCAAGCGACGCTACTACGACACAGAGGATGCCAACAAACAGGCCACCAACTAGGCCATATTTGGACCATTGGTTTGCTGGTGTGCTTCTTTGGTCAAGTCTAAAGTTTCTCCAAACCAGTAATGCTATGAAAATTTATTATTAATTACAAGCTGTGGAGTATTAGGAGAATCTACCACTTGGAACGCTTAGTATTGATAATGTTGGTCTCTTATCCCTAAAATATTCAGGTATTTTTCAGCTATATTGATGATGCTGATGATATAAATAAGTACCAGAGATAAAATATCTAAATAATTCTTTGAAAACCAAGATTATGGTTAAATACTAAAGAGATAAATAATATTAAAATATTTTCTAGAAAGTTATCATTGTTATTATTTAGTCTTGAAGATGGTAAAATGTAATAGAGAATTATAATCACATAGCTTCTACAATCACTATGAGAACTGGAGAGGCTCACTTTAATTCACAGGGAACCAGTATGAACTGCTGTCAGATTCTCAATAGTATTAATGAACATTCTTCAAAAGTTGCAGCTGAATGATAACTAACTGTCCCACAACAGCCCTCATGTGGACTGCTTTGCTCCCTCACCTCTTCATACAGCACATGGTTGTGTCTGGCTCAACACTACAGTCTCACTTTCTGTACCAACACAAGGCATGGAAGTATTTTTTTCCTAACTATAATGAGGATCCTTCAAGCTCTACCTCTATCTAAATGTTCCTTCAGAATGGAATGGTGTTTCCAAAAGAACCCAGAACTTTGAATTTTATGAAGCATCAATGTTACTAGACTATGTTAACTTAAGGTTTTTTTTTTTTTTTTTTAACAAGCTAAAGAAAATATCACTTAAAGATTATTTTATTTATTTGCATATTCTTAATGAGTCCAGAGAGCACCATTGTTGATTGGAAACAAGTGTAGGTGTCACTAACTTAGGGTAATGTAAACTTTGACTTTTCAAGGTTTGTCTCCTTATGGAAATGTTGCAGCTCTATTCTGAAGGCAAAAAGGATGCACCTTAGAGGGTGAGCAACAACCTCTTTATAGTTCAGAGAAAATGCACCAGGAACTTATGCAAATAGGGATATTGATGTGTGTGAGTATAAATAATTCGGGGAAATTATTATCCAGTGTAAGAGGACCAACTTAACAAATGCTAAAGTCAGGTCTCACACCTTCACAGATAACTAAATAAGGATGACACTCCTTCATTCATTTACCATTCATAGAAGCATGTTAGTGCAGGACTTGAAATGTTAATCTATTCATCATCAAATAATACAATCATAGAGCATACTGAAAGAGTTTCAGAGAAACACTTTTAGATATATGTATGGTATTATTGTCAAAGTTGAGGTGTGGCTTTACTTCTCTGGATAATTGCAGGAGCAAATCTGGTTATTTCCTTATTTGGCACGTGTTCCCTTGATGGGTGTTTACAGGAGGTGGGATTTAGGGAGTGACAACAAGGTTCTATTGAGAATTCATGTGCTGCAGAACTACAATTTTCATGTCATTTGGTCATTGTCACACCTCATGGAAGAAATCATTTGCACTTTGTTACTCATTGAATCATAACTTCATATAGATTTTGCAACATTTCATGTATTGGAAAAGCACTGCACCTCACAAGCTGGTGCAACAAAACAAAGCTCTTGGCTGTGACTTAACAATAGGTTCTGTTTCTTCTTAGCATGGTTAGTCTTCTTCAATACAAGGTTAGTTTTATGAACACAGCACTGGTCTCAGGATTTTCTTTTTCTGTATATATTATATATTTTTGCACATTTAATATTGTGCATTTGTTACCTGTGTATTAAAGGCGACTGGTTCATGGATGTTTATCTGATCCTATACTTTGTAGAAGATATTATGTATACAACTTAATTATCTTGGTATTTGAGGAAGTTCTCATGACAGTTTGCTGGAAGGTTGCGTAAGACATGATATAAAAAAGACAGCAGTGGCACTGTTCACAGAAACAACAGCCATGATAAAAACTGCTGATTTTACAAGAAAAAAAGAAGGAATTGAAAAAATTACTAGGAAATAACTAGTGGGATTGAAAGTACAGCAATATATTTTGAATTGTGGACTTGTGGAATGAGTGAAGTGACAAAGATTATAAGAATACACTTGGCAAAGGATAACACTCCTACACAAAGCTGGGTGCCACACAAGCTATGAACATTTCAAGCCTCTTTTGTGGCTTGTCCAGCAAGAAAAGGAACTGACAAGAATAAGCAGGTTCCTAGCCCAGTGTTAACCAGAGACAGAATATACACACAAACAATAGAGAGAAATATGGAGACAGTATGCAATATAACAGGGGACTCTAATGGTCACTATCTTTCATGTCCCAGTCAGAAATATACGTGCTTTTAGGAAATCTATCAATAAACATTTTCCTTCACAAACTACAAGCCTTCTCAGTCATGAAACATAGTGCATAACCAATGATTGTGAAAGGTATGAACAACTTTAACAAAATAAAGACCAGATAGTTTGTTCCCACCTGCCTTAGCTGTGTAATTTTGCTTTGCAGTTCTTACTCTAAGTGGTGTTACTCTGTCCATCACCAGCTGGAAGTGTAAGTTTCATTCATAACTGCAAGATAAGCAAAAGTATTTCTAGTCTTAAAATATTTAATGAAATAACTGGCCACTCATAATCATCAACTATGAGAGGAAATACCTTCTTGTTCTGACTTTACATTGACTTTGGATATTCTGAGGATTGTTACAAGCAACAGCAAAACTTGAAATCATACATCACACCAGTCTTAGCAAATAAACAATAAACCTGCATCTGAAATTGAGTAAGTGAGGATGAAAGCAACCATTCCTGTCTATACAAATAATAAATGTAAATATTCAATTTTCTATCACGTAGTGTACATTCAAAATAACTAAAAACAGCTATGAAAGTACATTCGATAGAGTGCATTGAGAAGGTTGATCCAAGGTGACAATCTATAACAGAACCACCTGAAAGGAAATATTATACTGGGAAAAATATGTTAAAGGCCATAACCTGAATTCAACAAGATATTGCACGTCACATTATGGAAAAGATCTTGGTGTGGGACCTTTTCTGTGAAATTTGTTAATATTTCAAGCCATTTATACGTAACTACTTCTGCAGGAAGAGTTTTTGTAAATAATGAGACATCAGAGAAGCATACAAAGTATATAAGAAACAAAAATAAACAAGGCACAAAAAAATCCAGTGTAAATAATATTTTGTATATTTCTATTATGTAACATGAACCTTATTTCCAGTTCAGTTTTTTTAGTGTATCAAATACGAACGCTGGTGCAAGCATGGCAGGAAAGCAGAACTTGTGTTAGGTTCATTCACAATGACTTCACTCCACATGTGTGTGAGAGAGAGAGAGAGAGAGAGAGAGAGAGAGAGAGAGAGAGAGAGAGAGAGAGAGAGAGAGAGAGAGAGAGAGAGAGAGAGAGAGAGAGAGAGAGAATTAACAACAGGAGAAAATTACACACCTCCTGATGAATTTTCACATGCTGAAATTCATCCATCCATTCAACACATCCACAGTCCTAGTCATCTGCCATCCACTGAGCAAATATAAGATTAACAGCTGCCTGCACATCCCCATTGGTGGCCTGTAGTGCTTCTCTGCTGAGGTCCTCATTAGGAATTCCCATTTCCCTCATAAGCTGTAGAGATTCTTCAATGTTGGGGATCTGAACAGTGGATGGAGGACCCGAAGAGGCAGAGGAGGGAGGTCCTGAAGCCTGGGAAGAGACAGACTGGGTTGGTTTGAATATGCAATGCTGATGAATGAGAATGAATGTGTAAAATGGTATTCTAGATATTTTAAAGTACATCAGATGCCAGGATCGAGAAAAGTGAAGACATGATTGAGGTTCTAAAGGGATTACAAGACAAGTTGAATATAATAATGCAATTTGCAAACATGTCATGAGGGAATTGAAATCAATCCATGAAAACAATGACATCCTCCATTCCTATATAGTACAATGAAATACCATGCCACAATGCATTAGTCTTTATCATTCTCACCCTGCTAGCCGAGGCAGCCAAGGCATTTTGTAGAGCATTGCTAAACATCTCCTGGGTGATGGGCCCTGGACCAGTGGGGCCACCGACCGAGAAGGCTGGTGTGTTGAAGGGTGTAGTGGTGGCAATGGATGGGGTGGTGGGTATGCTGCGTGGGGCACTGGTGGGCTGCCCTGGTACACCACCATTATTGGTGCTGCTGCTGCTGCCGCCACCACCACCACCACCACCTCCTGTGAGTGCAAAGACTTTACAGATTTTACAGTGGAATTCCTCACATCCATATCCTATATTAATACTAAGCTAATTATGATACCTTATCCCTGGCACTCCCTCAAGGGACACACAACAGACACACTTCCACTGTAAAGTGCATCACACTTTCCTCAAATTTTACTGAGAAGTTAGAGGAGGCAGTTATGATCTACTGCAGATAAATTATCATTTAATGCAAAAACATAAAAGAAAAACAGACAAATACTAATAAGTAACAGGATCAAAATAAAGGTGCTATCTTGGTGTAATCTTAAAACATAAAAGAATACTAGCTCCACATTGAGGAACACCTGAGGTCCCAATCACCAACCTGTGGCACTAGCAAGGGCAGCAGCCAACTGAGCTGGTGTGATTGGCTGGAAGGGCACCGAGCCACTTGCCCGACTGTCTCCACCACCAGTTGAGTCTTCAGACTGTAAGGGACATCGAAATGAGTACAAAGCTTGAGAGGCAACTCATGTAGAAGATGTCAAGAAATTGTTGAGAGGTGCATTAATGAGAGCAAGATGAAATGTGTCAATGAAAGTATTCACTTCACTCTTCATCTAGTAATTTATCACCTTATTCATACACAGAAGCAACATATGCTCATGAATGAATATGATGCAGCTGATGTGTGGGTGAAAAGATGAAGTAAAAAAAAGGCTATCTGCATCCAATAATTCATTACAGTGTTAATAATGGAAGAACATTTAGCCAGGTACAATACATTAACTCAATTGAGTCAACATATTGCAAAACTTTGTGTGTCTGTAACATTGATCAGAAAGCGGAACCTTTATGAAAAGACACAAAGCAGGAGGTGCATGAGTACCTGGTCTGCCTCCATCTGGTCATCGTCTGACAGGGCGTCCATAGAGTATGAGACGTGGTGTGAGCGACGGGGAGATGGCGCTTCACTGGGGCTGAGGGAGGTGACGTACTGAGCCACCCGACCCACTTCAGGCCACGACTCAACTAACCTGAGAGCAACAGGCAAATATGGATGTTACTCTGATTTGTTACATGAAGAAGTACATAATCTATGCAAAATCAATGAAAACCAATAAAAACCTGACTAGACAAACATCTCTATGATGAAACACAAAATAAAGAGCAAGTTACAGAGTGCCTGAAGGTGGAAGTTCCAGTAATAAACAGCAGGGAAGAACAACTAGTAAATAATTAACCTACTTGGTGAGATTATCTGGATTGGTGAGTCCCAGGAAGAGTTCTGGGTCCTGCAGCATGGCCAAGGCTGCAGGGTCATGCCGGACAATGGGACAAGAGGCCAGGATCTTTTCTACCATGTCTGGTCTGCGCAGCTTCTGAATCAAATAACATAGAAACAGGTGTAACATATATCTGGACTCTTCTTGTGTTTCGTCACATTTACTTATCCTTTACACAAGATGTTAAACTCCTACACAGATCAATAAAGGCTTAATTTATGTACTTGTTTCATATTCTTTCATATAAGTATTTAGAGTTAAGGTGGCAGAAAGCTCCTCTGTATTCTGACCTCACACCCTTGCCTGTCCACTAACAATACTATTGCATCAACACACCTGGACAAAGTCTCGGAAGTTTGGCCTGGACGTGACATTTCTCAGTGCCACCAGGAGCGTTTGAACCTCGGGAAGACTGAGTGGAGCGGCACCAGGAACAGAGCGCTCTAATGTCAAGAATGAAAAAATCAGTAAATATTAAGTACACTATATATAATCATAAAAATGAAAGCATCAATTTAAACAAAAACTCACAATGCTTTCTTTTATACTCAACTGAAAATATGTGGAAGGGATTACTTGATGTTGAGGAATGACTACACTTACCACTCCTGGGGAAGCAGTGGATCATGGAGCCTGAGGTTATCCCTGCGTCACTCAGGGAGTCTGAGCCTTTCAGCACCACACCGCAGTGCACCAACTCTGTAAAAGGTTCACAGACTGTCACTGATATTTCCTTACGCATGACAAAATTTCAACAATCCATTTCTCCCTTCACTTGAACTAAGGTGTTGCAATTTGGTACATATTTGATGACTCCAGAGCAAGGTTAATTATTAAAATGAGGAGCCCAAAACACCAATGGTACTCTCATCTGGTAGGCCACCCCCTGTGAGGTACAGTGCCACAGAGGGGAGAATGGACATGCAAAATGGGAGCAGCCAAACTCTGCAGGCAAGCCATTCCTTTTACATTTTAATTACAAGTGAGGGTAAATTTGCAGTTTCAATCAATATACCCTATCTTATATTTCTTTTACCCTATGTCTAACAAGCTTGGGGACTTCCTGTGAAAGCGGAGTTTTAACCTAACCTAATCCCATTTTCCGATAGGGTAAAAATGCTTGTAGAAGTGTGATCTAGACCGTGAGAATGTGTACAGTAATGTGCGGTATATTGGTTGAAACTGCAATAATACCCAATTGAGTATTACTGTAATGTATGGAAGAGTTGTGTGCCTTGAGCAGCAAGTGGTAGTGTAAACAAAACTTGCCTGACTCACTAGCAAGTCTCCACACCATTGGCTACAAGCACTATACTGGAACTCCTTGCTGTTTTCCCTCGGGCAGAGTTACTGTTCCTAATCAAGTCTCCTCGCACAGGAAGCATCCAGACAATGGTGTGTCAAGTCATTCCTACACACGGCCACGCCAGGATCAATGGCCCGCCACTCACACACCACTGCACGGACACACAAATGTTCCTCACCAATTTTCTCCGGCGTGGTATTGCTCTGGGCGGCTGCCTTCTGCCTCACGGAGTCCACTGTATCGTTCAAGTCCACATTGTCGAGGGTTACGCGTTCCTGTGTGCGGGATTTTAGCCGCAGCCCGAGGTACAGCGTCGCCATCTTCACCCATCAGCTGATTCACCATAACAAAGCAAGTCAGCCCACCACTGCTGCAACAGCGGGAAATTTCAATTCTTTATGTCAGTTGCCAGATGAGATTTTCTTAGAAATTTGTTTGAACATATATTTGATCTTTACTACCTAAAATCATTAATATTTAGCTTCTGAAAAATGTTTTCACTTTCATGTTGATCAAAGCGCCAGTAGTGAAAACTAGTGATGGAGGTGGCAGTTGTGGTGGTGGTGGTGATGGGTGTGTTTATAATGCTTACTGCTGTTCACTGTTCAGTTTTGCTACACACTCAGTCACGCATACTCAAAAACACACTTTTATATGCCCCAAACACTCGAAAACATAGCTAAGACTCTGTAAATTGTGTTACAATAATCGCCAAGTGAAAATGACTGGAGTTTACAAAAGTTTTTAATGTATTTAGATTTTAATGCTTCTGTTTCACATAAATATTTTTTTTTCTTTCCCTTCTGATTCTAGGTAAATATTAGGTGCCTAAGAAGAGAGTTTATACTACCTAATATTTTTTCTAAAGAAATATAAAGTCGAAATGACAGGACGTTTTAGGAGTTTCATAAGTGCAAATGTTTCTTATACATTTAATATACTTAATTTACACAATTCTTTAAAGCTTGTCAGGTTGGAGATGTTTTTATGTCTTGAATATTAGTTAAAGTATCGATCATTCCATAAAATATCAGGTATTCGGAAGTGGCTTCGTTTTTTCTATTGGTCATTTTGAAAATTACTTACGTAATTTAGCCGAGTCACCCGGGCTGGCGCCTCACTCCAAGCCTGCGGTTCGTCAATATTTTGCCTAATATCTAATGATTTCTAAGTGTTTTCGTGTGTATCTATGCTCAGATATGTAGATAGTAGCAGTAGAAGAAAGAGGAAAGGAGAAATAAAGGAAGATGAAGAAGAAGGAAGAAGAAAGGAGAAAGAAGAAGAGGAGTAGCCAAGTAGTAACTCTCCCTCCACTTCCTCAATATTTTGCCTGATATGTTTTTTTTTTTTTTAAGTGCTTTGATGTGTTTCTAGGCTCAAGCTTAGAGATGGAAGCAATAAAAGGAATAAAAAGGAGGAGGAAGAAGAAGAAAGGAGAGAGGCAAACAGTAAGGAAGGAAGAGCTAAACCACAATATTTAGATAAGTTTCCCTTGTAATCTATGGAGCTGTGATGTATTATTGACTTATTTTATTTTTTATTTTTTTTTTTCTTGAGGTGCTGACTAAATTTTTCGGGCGCGCTTTAATAGTTTCGGATACGGTGCCGGAGGTGCGGAGGTGTGGTATCGAACCGAGGGAAAAATTTTAGGCGCGGAAGTACAGGTACGGACTATCTGCGTTTCGAGGTCCGGAGGAGCGGTACCGGACTATCCGATATCCAGCAACGGGCCCACCTCCCATATAGTGATTTGTGTGTGTATAAGACCATTTTAAGGTGTTGCATGGTGTTTTGAGATTGTATAGAGTATAAGTGGTTTGTTTATGTGCGTGACTGTATGTGTGTGTGTGTCGGTTGTCAGTGGGTAGCGGTACTTGTAGTTGTCGAGGTGATAGTGGCGGCTGGACGAGGAAGAGCAGAAGGAGGAGGAGGAGAAGGAGTAATACCTATTAGTAAGTAGTAGTAATACCTATTAGTAAGTAGTAGTAATAGTAATAATAATAATAATAATAATAATAATAATAATAATAATAATAATAATAATAATAATAATAATAATAATAATAATAATAATAATATTATTATTATTATTATTATTATTATTATTATTACTACTACTACTACTACTACTACTATTACTACAACTACTACTACTACTACTACTTCTTCTTACTATAGTCTGTTCACTTTAGTCTGAGCGTGAAGCCGAGCCTCATTTGAAAGGAGGCCGCTGATTGACTGGCCCCCTCTCACTCACCTTTCAACACAAGGTGAGTGAGAGAGGGAGCCAGCCAATCAGCGGCCTCCTTTCAAATGAGGCTCGGCTTCACGGCTCAGACTAAAGTGAACAGACTATAATAGGTATCACTACTACTACTACTACTACTACTACTACTACTACCTCTTGTAACGTTGGTGACCCCAGGATGTCGTCGTGTATGTACTCAGCAGTCTATCTTCAAAGCGGATCACAGACATCCCTATTCAAGTTTACGTGAGTCACCCCATCGAGTACAAATTAATTAAGTCACTCCTAAGGGCGGGTTCACTTTAGCTGCGATGCTGTTAGATTATGGATGAATATAATGCAAAACCATGTGCCTATATTGCTTACGAAAATCCAAACTGTTTCATTCTTCTGACGCAGCTTCTTTCACGTTTTGCCTTTCACTTCATAGGGAAATGCGACGACGTCTCTGATATTCATGAAACTATATGACTCAGATTTTACATCATCAATGGATACCCCCTCTGCCTCCTCCAAAAAGTCGAGCCAAGTAATCATCTTTGTGTTTGTAATGAGTTTTCGTGAAAGCCTTCAGTGTTTCTAAATATAAAACTTATACTCATTTTGACCACTGCGTAATTGATGTGCACTCTATATAATGGTCCTGAACTCAACGCCATGCTCTTGTCAGCGTGATATATCATAATAACGAAGAGCTAGTCACGATGATAGTCCTAATCAATCGCATGCAAGTATGCACCATGGACAGGTTATAAGCAAATAAGTAATTACATCCACACGCCACAAGTTTACATCGCACCGTCTCTGTTCAATTGACTAGTATTTCTGGTCAACATATGATATATTTTTCGTCACGCTGCGCATATACCCACACAAGCAGTATCAAACAAAATAAATTTATCATTGGCATCGTGGAGACAAGACCTTCACTTCAGTGGTGGGATAAAGCGGCTGACATATGATGAGAGGGAGAGTGGGTGCGTGAGGCTTCTCATCGTCTGTTCACTTGTTCAGTGTTTGGAATACAGTACCTCTGCAGCTGCAGGTACTCTGCCCTCACGTCATCCCAGAGCGGTGAGTAAATTGACAACAAAAGGTTAAGCCAACAAGGAAGTGAAGCGAGTGTTAATTCTTTATTGTGGTTGTTCTTTGGTTGTAGACTTTTAGTTAATTGGTCTTAGTTCCGGTATCCATCACAACTAATGTTCTCCAAACTTTTTATGTATAAATGTCTATACTGAAATGCTTTATGGAATGTCAATACAAATAATATCTGTTAGGAAAATACATATCAGGAAACAAACACACACGCTGATAAGGATGGTAACAGTGACACTAGTAGCAACACCACCACCTGTCTTACCCAAGTGCGTCAATCACAGACGAACACAGTTCAAGGACGCTTTTATCTTTCTCTCTTCCTCGCCACCACTACAGCCTTTCTGAAGGTTCTGTGCACTTTCTGGCTGTTACTTTCAAATTTATTTGTCCACTCATAGAAAAAAATAAATAAATAAATAAAATAAAATAATATATATATATATATATATATATATATATATATATATATATATATATATATCTTAAAGCAACAGTGAGTGAATAATAACAATAATAAAAAACAAAAAAGTGAGAGGCGATGTTTGAACTCATGGTTGGCAGGGAAGAGCGTTAAATCACACAGAAAACACAACGAGTATACCCACTTCACAGTCTTGGTGGAGCAACCATGTGGGTGGAGCTGGTGTTGAGTGCTGCCCTGCTCTTCCTGCTGTGGCAAGTGTTGAAGAAACCCAGTGACCTTCCCCCGGGTGAGTTTCAGAGAGAGAGAGAGAGAGAGAGAGAGAGAGAGAGAGACAATGTTGCGGCGCTTTATGTCAGTCATTCTGAGACTCTAGAGTCTATTGGAAGGTGATATACATATTAAAGAGTCCAGTAATAGTTTACCAATATTTGCACACTATCAACAAAAAAAAAAAAAAAAAAAAATCGCATGAAAAATTAGTACATTAAAAGATATATATTCATTTTTTTACCGTGGAAAAATCAACATGCAATCACTTTACTCAGCCTTAATTTGGGTAGCTCAGTGGTGAAATTTGGATAGCTCAGTGATAAAATGGCCTGTACTCACGCTGCACCTGCCTCCACTCACTCAGGCCGCTGGGGTCTGCCTCTGGTGGGCTATGTGCCGCTCCCTTTCAAGTCAATTAGAGATCACATCAGGGACCTCTACAAAAAACATGGGAGTATCTACATGTAAGCTTCAGTTTTTCTTTGAATTTTTGTCACATTGAAAAATAATGCAAAACTTGCACCAATTTAATTTGCTTCCCCCTTCAAATGCGTCAAAGATTTTACTGATCTGTGCCTCGTCCCACAGATGGCGCATGGGAGTCCACAACATAGTGTTCCTCCACGACCAGAAAATGGCCCGCGAGGCCTACACCAGCACAGACTTCATCGACAGGCCGCCTTGGCAAATATTCTGCATCAACGAGAAGAGTCCAAAAGGTAGGCAGGATGCAGGAGGCAGAAGGCAAGGGCTAGCTGTGGACCGACCGTCCGGTCATCACTCACACAGATCGATTCAATGTGTTTCCCTTGTTATGTTACGGAAGACGACATGACAGTATTTTCTGTCTTGAACATCCACAATGATGTCTTTGCAGGTCACTTATGCAATTTCTGCTGCTGCTGCTGGTAAATTTGATGGCGATGATGATTCCAAACGTGGCTGTTTCACCTCTTGCAGGAGTGTTGGGCAGCAATGGCCTCCTGTGGCAAAACAACCGTCGCTTTGCCCTCAGGCAGTTGCGGGACCTGGGCATGGGCAAGTCGAAGTTGGTGGCGGCCGTGCACACCCAAGCCGCCATGATGGTGGAAGAATTTGAAAAGCAAGCTGGCCGGCCGGCATGCATCCCTCACGCCATGTCTGTCGCCGTGGTTAACATTATTTGGCAGATGGTCGGCAGTAAGTGATGGAACACACACACACACACACACACACACACACACACACACACACACACACACACGTTATTATAGTCTCACTTTACAAGGTGGGGCTTGGGGTCTGCTGAGAATGATGAATGTTTTCACTGATGAGTGATCAGTCGCCATCCTCCTTGAATGCAAGAGAGAGAGAGAGAGAGAGAGAGAGAGAGAGAGAGAGAGAGAGAGAGAGAGAGAGAGAGAGAGAGAGAGAGAGAGAGAGAGAGAGAGAGAGAGAGAGAGAGAGAGAGAGAGTAAAGACAGTTACAATAATGGTGATGATAAGAGTAATGATGATGATGATGATGATGATGATGATGATGATGATAATGATAATACTAATAATATTGATAATAATAATAATAATAATAATAATAGTGATAACAACAACAACAACAATAATGATAATAACAATAATTTTTCAGATATTCAGTTCGAAGTCAGTGACCCAAAGTACATAGAGTTCAGGGAAGCTGTGGACTCAGTGATGGACTCAGCGAAAAATCTCTTCATTTACGATCTTTTCCCCTGGCTTGAGAAGATCCTCCCCACGTCCATTCTGAACTGGATCTGTCATCTGGACCTTGTTGAGGATGCCAAGGAAAAATTCTTCCATTACTTCAAGGTAAGGATAAAATGTACAACTAACCCTGGTCTCCCTGTCAAGGCCACACAGCATAGTTTAGTCTGTATGTTGGTGTGGCCAGTGATATGAGCCGGGGATGGGCAGAGAAGCTTTGACTCCTATCGTATGCGGTTACCTATCGCACTTTGCCCCTTCTTGACCGACTGAGGGATGTTGCAGGAGGTGATTGCTGAACACAAGGAGACGCTGGACCGTGACAACCCAAGGGACCTGATAGACACTTATCTGATGGAGATGGAGAAAGACAGCCCAGACTCCACCTACAGTGGTGAGTGACCTACAGCTCTGCTGCTAACTGCCTGGCACTACCCATCACCTACACACTCATGTGACATACCTGGTTAATCTCATCACTCAAGTACTTTGGTTAGTTGGCAGTACATTTCACTTCCAGTATTGCATGTTCATCTCCCATTCTGTAGCATTAAAAATTAATGATACAGAAGAACATTAATTCATGTTTACAAATCTTATCTTTCTGTATTAATGAATTCACTTTTTTTCCATTTCTGTGTGTGTGTGTGTGTGTGTGTGTGTGTGTGTGTGTGTGTGTGTGTGTGTGTGTGTGTGTGTGTGTGTGTGTGTGTGTGTGTGTGTGTGTGTGTGTGTGTGTGTGTGTGTGTGTGTGTGTGTGTGTGTGTGTGTGTGTGTGTGTGTGTGTGTGTGTGTGTGTGTGTGTGTGTGTGTGTGTGTGTGTGTGTGTGTGTGTAAACAGAGAGGGATCTTTGTTTCCTCATTCTCGACCTGTTCAACACTGGTTCCTTGACCATCCGTGACACAACTGTCTGGATGATATTCTACCTGGCCAACCACCCGAAGGTGCAGGAGAAACTGCAGCGGGAGCTTGACGAGGTGCTGCCGCGGGGTACGCTGCCCAGCCTGAAGGACAAACCCAGGTGAGGTCACGATGACGAGGCGCAACACTTCCTTGTCAGAACAGTTTATTAAAGCATGTTCATCAATTGCATTATTTAACGATTTCTTCTCTCTTTAGGACTATTTTCAAAGACAACAGAAAAATTTTGTTGGATTCTTACTATTTGCAAGATGCCACAATGTCTAAGAAATGTCCTCCTTACTTATGTCTCTCCGGCTGTAGCTCAACCAACTCGACAGTAATGTACATAAGGCGCCACTATATAGACTGTTGTGATACCTGCAACCACACTCCCTCAGGTTGCCCTACACGGAGGCAGTGGTACACGAGCTTCTTAGAATCACTTCACTTTTTGGCCTTGGAGGCCAGCACGTGGCCACTCGTGATACCAAGCTTGGAGGCTACACCATCCCGAAGGTGGGTCTAGCTGCCTCAAAGTTACTGCATACTCTGCCTATTTGTCTGCCTTTAGCTTGATCTCTCTCTCTCTCTCTCTCACAGGGCTCCGTGATCACCAGCGTGATTTCCGAGATCCACAGGGACACGCGGCACTGGGACAATCCCGACGACTTCCTGCCCGAGCGCTGGATCACTGAAGAGGGCAAGTTCTCTGCCAAGAGGGAAGGATTCATGCCCTTTGGAGTTGGTGAGTCTTCCCAACAATATTCTTTTATCTAAACATTCTCATCTCAGCACAACTGCCTTTCTCTTAATTCACATTTCTATTTTATCAATGGATTGATTGTGGTGGTCTGTGTGCGGCACAGGGAAGCGGCAGTGTGTCGGAGAGGGACTGGCGCTCATGGAAGTCTTCATGTTCACCGTGGCACTGTTTCAGGCCTTCACCTTCACTCCCCCTCCAGGGAAGCTAATGGATCTCCGTCCAGACAGCAACAACCCAAAAGGCAACAACCCGAGACTGATGCAGGAGGTGGTGGCCACAGTTCGGCAGTGATCCTGAGGCCGCTCCTCATTAATACAACTTTTCACTTTAATCCATCTCACAATAAAGCATTTAATCTCAATCAGTTGATTAAACAACCCTTCTTCTCCTTTTCGTCTTACTTCTCTTTCATCATCTGTTGCCAGTACAGAGTGAATGTTGTACAAAGTTGGCACACAGAAACACACATAGGAACAAACATGCATGTGCGCGCGCGCGTATGTGTGTGTGTGTGTGTGTGTGCGTGTGTGTGTGTGTGTGTGTGTGTGTGTGTGTGTGTGTGTGTGTGTGTGTGTGTGTATATATATATATATATATATATATATATATATATATATATATATATATATATATATATATATATATATATATATATATATATATATATAACTACACATCCTAAGGCCAACAACAGCAGCCAACCTCCCCGCTATCAGTACTCTTCACTGGATGAATCAAAGACAAATATTTCCTATGAGCAGCTTAGATGTAGTTTTGACGTGTATCATAGACATGTCTTCTTCCTCTCCCCCTCTCCCACCCACCTCCCTTTCCTCCTCTCCACCTGTTTCTCATACCTCTCTCTCTCTCTCTCTCTCTCTCTCTCTCTCTCTCTCTCTCTCTCATTTATGACGCGCGCACACACACACACACACACACACACACACCCCGGTAAGCGGCGAGGCAAATGGGCAAGCCTCTTAATGTGTAGCCCCTGTTCACCTAGCAGTAAATAGGTACAGGATATAACTCGAGGGGTTGTGGCCTCGCTTTCCCGGTGTGTGTTGTGTGTTGATGTGGTCTCAGTCCTACCCGAAGATCGGTCTATGAGCTCTGAGCTCGCTCCGTAATGGGGAAGACTGGCTGGGTGACCAGCAGGCGACCGAGGAGGAGGAGGAGGTGAATTACACACACACACACACACGAATGTTGGAACAAACGCACACAATGGCGGCCAGAAAGAAGGTTTTGGTGTGGATTTGGTATCTTACTGAGCTGGAGGAAGGTATGGGTGGATGGGGTTTAGCTGGAAGTGGGGAATATCTATACTTGGAAATGGGGAGGCAGACATGAAGTGGAGTTGAGAAAGGTGTGGCTTGATATACGTCACGAGTTTTGGCCAGTGTTATTTATCTGTTAGAATAACCTGAGTTGACATATTATATCGTGCAAGTTTAAAGTAAGGGTAGGAAGGCAGCTTCATCCTGTAGCAATCTATACATATGATTAAAATATGTATAGATGGTTTTGAATGAAAATTTCGCTTGTAGAATATTTTTCTAAAGTTCAAAATGTGACGCCTTTATACAATTGTTAATATAGTCAATAGTTGCAACAACAGCAAGACTAGTTATACAGTGTTATTGTTACGCAGTCTGTGACTGCGTGTGTGGCACCTGTGTGTGCCGATGTTTCTCCACCCAGGGTGCCAGTTTAGACTTAATAAGGAAGCTATAAGTGTACCCCAGTGCCTGTCCCTCTTCACCCAGTGTGCCTGTGTCTGTCTATTCTGCCGTATTTCAGTCTGCCCAGTGAGTGTCTTGCCTTCAGCGTATTAAGCATAGCCACCAAACTTAAGCTTGGTAAGTGAGGAACATGAACCTCCCCTCCCAATATCGCTAGTGTCAGCTGTGTGTTGTGAGTGCTGCGGTGGAGCCACTTCTGAAGCTGGGTTATTGTGGAATATGGAATATATAAGGAATCCTTGGTGGGGAAGAAAGATGATAGGGGGGCGGGATTACGTAACATTATGAAAAATATGTACAAAACACAACACTTGCCGTGTGGCATATGATGAAAGTCTTGCTGCCTGGCTCCTAAAGCCGAGATTATGACACACAGAAAGTGCTGATTTATATATATATATATATATATATATATATATATATATATATATATATATATATATATATATATATATATATATATATATATATAAGGCGTTGCGTTCAAGAGTCAAGACCATTATACAGATTGCACATCAATCACGCTGAGTAACCTTCCTTCAAGATTAGATTAGCACCACATGACTCTTGAGACTAAATATTTGAAGTGGAACTTCGACAAAAAAAAAAAAAAATAGTATTGTCTTTTGTTTAGTAAAAAAAATATATATATTGTAGTTTTTAATATATATAAATTATATATATATACTATATACATAAGACAATACTATTTTTTTTTTTTGTTGAAGTTCCACTTCAAATATTTAGTCTCAAGAGTCCTGTGGTGGGAATCTAATCTTGAAGGAAGGGGTTACTCCGTGATTGATGTGCAATCTGTATAATGGTCTTGACTCTTGAACGCAACGCCTTGCTCTTGTCAGCGTGATGTATCATAATAACGAAGTGCTAGTCACGATGATATAACATTTCCTAATTAATCACATGCAAGTATGCACCATGGACTGTATGCAAAAAAATAATTGCATCCGCACGTCACAAGTTTGAAACGTACCGTCTCTGTTCAATTGACATAGTATTTCTGGTCATCATATGATATAATTTTCACAACGCAGCACATATACCCACACGGGCAGTATCGAACAAATGTATCGTTGGCATCATAGAGACAGGATGGACACTTCGTCTTCAGTGGTGGGATAAAGCGGCTGACATATGATGAGAGGGAGAGTGGGTGCGTGAGACTCCTCATCGTCTGTTCACTTGTTCAGTGTTTGGAATACAGTACCTCTGCAGCTGCAGGTACTCTGCCCTCACGTCATCCCAGAGCGGTGAGTAAATTGAAAACAAAAGGTTAAGCCAACAATATCTGTATGGTCGCAGTGACTGGAAGTGAAGCGAGTGTTAATTCTTTATTGTGGTTGTTCTTTGGTTGTAGATATTTAGTTCATTGGTTTTAGTTCCGGTATCCATCACAGCTGATGCTCTCCAAACTTTTTATGTATAAATATCTATACCGAAATGCTTTATGGAATGTCAATACAAATAGTATTTGTTAGGAAAATACATATCAAGAAACAAACACACACGCTGATAAGGATGATAACAATGACACTAGCAGTATAACCATTAACCACCACCTGCCATACTCACTTGCGTCAATCAAGGACGAGGACAGTTCTAGGACGACGCTCTATGTTTCTCTCTTCCTCGCCACCACTACAGCCTTTCTGAAGGTTCTGTGCACTTTCTGGCTGTTACTTTCAAATTTACTTGTCTACTTATGGAAAAAATATATCTTAAACCAACAGTGATAGTGAAATAAAGAAGCAATACCGATAGGCGATGTTTGAGCTGATGGTTGGCAGGGAAGAGCGTTAAATCACACAAAAACATAACGAGTATACCCACTTCACAGTCTTGGTGGAGCAACCATGTGGGTGGAGGTGGTGTTGGGTGCTGCCCTGCTCTTCCTGCTGTGGCAAGTGTTGAAGAAACCCAGTGACCTTCCCCCGGGTGAGTTTCAGAGAGAGAGAGAGAGAGAGAGAGAGAGAGAGAATGTTGTGGCGCTATATGTCAGTCATTTTGAGACTATTGAAAGCTGATATACAATTTAAAAGAGTCTAGTAATGGTTAAGCAATATTTGTGCGTCATCAACAAGAAAATTCAGTACATTAAATTATATATATATATATATATATATATATATATATATATATATATATATATATATATATATATATATATATATATATATATATATATTCATTTTAACCGTGGAAAAATCAACATGTAATCAGTTCATTCAGCCTTAATTTTGGTAGCTCAGTGATAAAATAGCCTGTACTCCACCGCGTCTGCCTTCCCTCAGGCCGCTGGGGTCTGCCTCTGGTGGGCTATGTGCCCCTCTCCTTCAAGTCATTGGAGGATCACCTCAGGGACCTCTACAAAAAACACGGGAGTATCTACATGTAAATTTCAGCTTCTCTTTCAATTTATGCCACAATGAAAAACCAATGTAAAAATTTGCTTTAATCTAATTTGTTTCACCTTTGAAGTATGCCGAAGACTTTACCGATTTGTGACTTGTGTCCCGCCGTGCAGATGGCGCATGGGAGTCCACACCATGGTGTTCCTCCATGACCAGAAGATGGCCCGCGAGGCCTTTACCAACACTGACTTCATCGACAGGCCGCACTGGCAAATATTCTCCCTCAACGAGAAGAGTCCAAAGGGTAGGTACAGTGTACAAGGCAGGAGGCAGAAGGCAAGGGCTAGTAATGGAGTGGCTGTCCGGCCATCATTCACGTAGATTAATTTTGTCTTGAACATCCACAATGATGTCTGCAGGTCACTTATGAAATTTCTGCTGCTGCTGCTGGTAAATTTGGTGGCGATGATGATTCCAAGCGTGGCTGGTTCACCTCTTGCAGGACTGGTGGGCAGCAATGGCCTCCTGTGGCAAAACAACCGTCGCTTTGCCCTCAGGCAGTTGCGGGACCTGGGCATGGGCAAGTCGAAGTTGGTGGCGGCCGTGCACACCCAAGCCGCCATGATGGTGGAAGAATTTGAAAAGCAAGCTGGCCGGCCGGCATGCATCCCTCACGCCATGTCTGTCGCCGTGGTTAACATTATTTGGCAGATGGTCGGCAGTAAGTGATGGAACACACACACACACACATACTCGGCCCGGTAGCTCAGTAGTTAGAGCGCTAGCTTCACAAGCCAGAGGACCGGGGTTCGATTCCCCGGCCGGTTGGAGATATTTGGGTGTGTCTCTTTTCACGTGTAGCCCCTGTTCACCTAGCAGTGAGTTGGTACGGGATGTAAATCGAGGAGTTGTGACCTTGTTGTCCCGGTGTGTGATGTATGCCTGGTCTCCGGCCTATCCGAAGATCGGAAATTATGAGCTCTGAGCTCGTTCCGTAGGGTAACGTCTGACTGTCTCGTCAGAGACTGCAGCAGATCAAACACCCAAGCCGCCATGATGGTGGAAGAGTTTGAAAAACAAGCTGGCCGGCCGGCATGCATCCCTCACGCCATGTCTGTTGCCGTGGTCAACATTATTTGGCAGATGGTCGGCAGTAAGTGATGGAACACACACACACACACACACACACACACACACACACACACACACACACACACACACACTGCATAGTGTAGTGGTTAGTGCACTCGGCTCGCAACCAAGAAGCCCCGGGTTCAAGTCCCAGGCGTGTGTAGGCTAATGTCTCTCTCCAAGGTGATGCTCAAGGTTTACTGAGAATGGTGAATGTTTTCATTGATGAGCGAGTAGTCAACATCCTCCTTCAGTAAGAGAGAGAGAGAGAGAGAGAGAGAGAGAGAGAGAGAGAGAGAGAGAGAGAGAGAGAGCAATTACAATACTGGTGATGATGATAGTAAAAATAATGATGATATTAATAACAGTAAAACTAATAATGGTAAAATTTTCAGATATTCAGTTCAAGGTCAGTGACCCAAGGTTTGTAGAGTTCAGGAAACCGTGGAATCAGTGATGGACTCAGGGAAGAATCTCTTCATTTACGATCTTTTCCCCTGGCTTGGAAAGATCCTCCCCATGTCCATTCTGAACTGGATCTGTCATCTGGACCTTATTGAGGATGCCAAGGAAAAATTCTTTGCTTACTTCAAGGTAAGGATAAAATGTATAACTATCCCTGGTCTCCCTGTCAAGGCCACACAGCACAGTTTAGCCTGTATGTTGGTGTGGCCAGTGATGGGAGTCGGGGATGGACAGGGAAACATTGAGTCTTATTATGTGGTTATCTATTGCAGCGGTCCCCAACCTTTCTTGCACCATGGAACGGTTTTAATGTCAGACAATATTTTCACGGACTTGCCTTTAAGGTGTGGCCGATAAATACAACAAAATAAAATCATACCAATGTCATAAAAACTGATATTTCAAAATATAATAATAAATGTGCACTGATATAAGTAAAGGAGATACAACAAATATCATTCAGAAGTAGTTGATAAGTAGAATGGAAATAATATAAGTTATTTATTGTTTTTGTGTGGCCTGGTACCAATTTACCCACGGATCGGTAGCAGTCCATGACCCTGGGTTTAGGAACCACTGATCTATTGCACTCTGCCCTTCTTAACTGAGTGTGGAATGTTGTAGGAGGTGATTGCTGAACACAAGGAGACGCTGGACCGTGACAACCCAAGGGACCTGATAGACATTTATCTGATGGAGATGGAGAAAGACAGCCCAGACTCCACCTACAGTGGTGAGTGACCTACAGCTCTGCTGCTAACTGCCTGGCACTACCCATCACTTACACACACTCATGTGACATACCTGGTTAATCTCATCACTTTGGTTAGTTGGCAGTACATTTCACTTCCAGTATTGCATGTTCATCTCCCATTCTGTAGCATTAAGAAATGAATGATACAGAAGAACATTAATTCATGTTTACAAATCTTATATTTCTGTATTATTGTATTTACTTTTTTTTCATTTGTGTGTGTGTGTGTGTCTGTGTATGAACAGAGAGGGATCTTTGTTTCCTCATTTTCGACCTGTTTAATGCTGGTTCCATGACCACCGTGACACAACTGTCTGGATGATATTCTACCTGGCCAACCACCCAAAGGTGCAGGAGAAACTGCAGCGGGAGCTTGACGAGGTGCTGCCCCGGGGGACACTGCCCAGCCTGGAGGACAAACCCAGGTGAGGTCACGATGACGAGGCGCAACACTTCCTTGTCAGAACAGTTTATTAAAGCATGTTCATCAGTTGCATTATTTAATGATTTCTTCCCTCTTTAGGACTATTTGCAAGATCCCACAATTTTTAAGAAATATCTTCCCTACCTATAACTCTCCAGCTGTAGCTCGAGCCAGCTGATAGTAATTTAGATAAGGCGCCACTATATAGACTGTTGTGATGCCTGCAGCCACACTCTGACAGGTTGCCCTACACGGAGGCGGTGGTGCACGAGCTTCTTAGAATCACTTCCCTGGCTGCCCTTGGAGCCCAACACGTAGCCACTTGTGATACCCAGCTTGGAGGCTACACCATCCTGAAGGTGGGTCTAGCTGCCTCAAAGTTGCTGCATGCTCTGCCTATTTGTCTGTCATCAGCTTGATCTCTCTCTCTTTTTCTCTCTCTCTCCGCAGGGCTCCGTGATCAGTAATGTGATTTCCGAGATCCACAGGGACACGCGGCACTGGGACAATCCCGACGACTTCCTGCCCGAGCGCTGGATCACTGAAGAGGGCAAGTTCTCTGCCAAGAGGGAAGGATTTATGCCCTTTGGAGTTGGTGAGTCTTCCCAACAACATCCTTATCTTTAAACATTCTCATCTCAGCACAACTGCCTTTCTCATAATTCACATTTCTATTTTATCAATGGATTGATTGTGGTGGTCTGTGTGCGGCACAGGGAAGCGGCAGTGTGTCGGGGAGGGACTGGCGCGCATGGAAGTCTTCATGTTCACCGTGGCACTGTTTCAGGCCTTCACCTTCACTCCCCCTCCAGGGAAGCTAATGGATCTCCGCCCAGACAATGGCAATCCAATTGGTCATAACCCGAGATTGATGCAGGAGGTGGTGGCCACAGTTCGGCCGTGATCCTGAAGCCTTCCTAATTAATGCAACGTCTCAAATTAATCAATGATATAATAAACCATTCAATCACTCAATCATTTGACTAAACAACCCTTCTTCTTTTCTTCTTTCTTTTTCATCATCTGTTGCCAGTACAGAGAGAATGTTGTAGAAAGATGGCACACACACAAACACACACAGGAACAAGCATGTATATTGCATATATTTTAGCTACATATCCCAAGGCCAACAACAGCAGCCAACTTCACAACTATCAATATTCTTCACCGTAATCAAAGAGAAATATGTTTCCTATGAGCAGCTTAGATGTAGTTTTGACGTGTATCATAGGCCTGCCTTCTTCCTCTTCCCCTCCCACCCCCTCATTTCTCTCTCATCTTCAGGACAGATGTAGGTACAATGTAATACACACACGAATGGGAGAACACACACATGAGGGAACACAACACAAAATAGTGGCCAGAAGAAAGTGTTCTATGTGGGTTTGGTGACTTACTGACCTGGAGGAAGGTACGAGTGGATGGGGTTTAGATGTAATTGACAGGGAGGGGATATAATAAATCCAGAAACAAGAAGTGAGTTGGGATATGGAAGCAGACATAATGTGCGGTAGACAAAGGTGTGGCTTGATATATGTACGTCATGAGTTTTGGCCAATGATATTTATCTATTAAAATCCCTGAGTTGACATATATCATGCAAGTTTAATAAAGTAAGGGTAGGAAGGCAGCTTCATCATGTAGGGTGACACTTGTACATATGATTAAATGATGTATAGATGGTTCTGAATGAAAGTTTGGCTTGTAAAATATTTTTTATGTTTAAAATGTGAAGTCTTTATACAATTGCTAATATAGTCAATAGTTGCAACAACAGCAAGACTAGTTATACAATGTTATGAAAAATATGTACATAACACAACACCTGCCGTGTGGCATAGAGTGAAAGTCTTGCTGCCTGGCTCCTAAAGTCTAGATTATGCCAGACAGAAAGTGCTGGTTACTTGGGCTTTCATTTATTTATATATATATATATATATATATATATATATATATATATATATATATATATATATATATATATATATATATATATATATATATATATTTTACTATACATAAGACAATACTATTTTTTTGTCTAAGTCCCATTTCAAACATTCAGTCTCATGAGTCCTGTGGTGGGTATCCAGTCTTGAAGGATGGGGTTACTCTGAGAGCAGAGGGCTTGTGGGACAGGGGGTGCTGGCAGTTTGTTTGAGACTGAATGTTTGGAATGAAATCACATTAATGTAAAAATAAAAATAAAATGTATACACAAGGAAATATCTGTAATGAGATAACAAGAACCTAGCTGTGTGCTTGTCATGTGGGTTCAAATAAAGTGTGTTTCCATATCAAAGAAAAGAGGAAAAAGACAATACTAACTGTTATCAGTCCTCAAGAAGCTGCCTTTTTGCATACATAACTTCTTTCATTTAGATTTGCAATAAAGTAAAAACACAAAACAACAAAATATGAAACTTAAAAACTTAAGGTAACTTACACTAGGCATCTCAAAAGTCTGCTTCAGTGGGACCTTCATGCAGCAACAGTTGTATCTGCTCCTCTATTACTTCAGAAAACAACCACGTAACTGGAGTAAAGTGTGTTAGTAGGAAATAATTAATCGTAAGCATAAAAATACAAGAGAAAATTGAAATTAAAAAGCAACATCATTACATACTCAAAAATATGTTTGCAGTGAGTTTCTGCATATCACCAAGCAACCAGCTGTAGCAAAACTATAGAGAGCACATGCAGTAGATATCTATGACCAATTAACCCGGGGAAACTCATTATGTTGGTCACACTATTACAATGAATAAAATATTTGACAACATGACCTTCACGTTTCAATTCTGCCAGTATATTATGTTCAAGTTTTGACCTCCATTTTGCATACACATGCACACATACACATGCACACGCACACGCTCACACACACACACACACAGTCGCTCGACTCACACTCGAGAGGGTCCGGGTTCGAGTCCCGTAGGCGGCGAGGCAAATGGGCAAGCATCTTAATGTGTGGCCCCTGTTCACCTAGCAGTAAATAGGTACAGGATGTAACTCGAGGGGTTGTGGCCTCGCTTTCCCGGTGTGTGGAGTGTGTTGTGGTTTCAGTCCAACCCGAAGATCGGTCTATGAGCTCTGAGCTCGCTCTGTAATGGGGAAGACTGGCTGGGTGACCAGCAGGCGACCGAGGTGAATTACACACACACACACACACACACACACACATTATGTACATATATTCTTTTTAATCAATTCCATCTCATATTTTGTTGCTAAACAAATATTATGCTGCTTACAGTGACAATTAGCTTGCATAGAAAAATATGCCTGCAAAAATTTCAACAGGACATCCATGGAATATTCCACTATTGAAAATAAAGATGTACAGTTTGCAAACAATAATCACGATCAGATTTCTGAGAATGAAGCAAATTACAAAGAGGTGTTCCCTGTCATCAATATTGCTGCGTGGAATCCTTCGCTGCTGACCCACATTAAGGAGACTAATTACAGCTTTAAAAACCAGAAGGATTTCCACTTAATGTAACCCTTGCAGACAGCATCTCACTCATGCACAAGGACACAAGTGCTTCACTTTTATCCAATTGATATCTTTAACTTCTAAGTCTTGCACCATGGCATCATCAGCTGCTTAGAAAAAAAATAAATAAATAAATAAAAAAGGAGCAATTATTTCCACAGGTTTAGAACCCAAGTCCAAAATTTTGTCTCGGAATTATTACTTACATGTTTCAACTCCAAATGGTTAGCAATTGTGAAACACTTGCAGCATTTTTTTGTGCAAAAAAAAAATACATAATTGATGTACAATTTAAATCTATGAATTGAAAGCTTTCATGAATTAAATAAGCACAAAGAATAGTAACATTTCTCAGATTTATGACAGTCCAATCTGCCATCACTCAGCCTTGATGACCCACAGCAAGACCACGTCACTCCATCTTGACCCACCAATAACTATATTCAGGCTTCCATAACTGAGCTAGAACTAGAAATGTGTCAAGTGGAGGTGCCATACATCTGAGCATGTATCATAATATACAGAACTCATTGCTTATTATAATTATTAACAGTTTAATATAAGGTAAAGTTTTTTGGACAATATTTTTTCTAAAGATTTCATAATATACAATGTATTAAAGTCTTTGAACACATAATGAGGAAATGCAACAAGCATATTCAAAACTTATATGTTATGTAACATAAGTAATCTATATAATGAATTATAGATATATGTATTTACATAAATCAATAAAAAGCAAATAATTTGTTTTATTTAATGTCTGTTTATTCTATTCTAACAATATCTAGTTTACTTTAAAGCTTACTTTGTTGCTAAAACTTGCAGTTATGATTGCATAATTATAATCTTATCAGGTATAAAATTCAGCACAGTCAAAAATTTTGCACAAGTATGAAAAAAGAAATTATGCTGTGGCTTCATCCATAATGACTTTAACAGAGTAAATTTCTAGATGATAAATCAGCTAAATATATCCTACTGATTTACATACAGACATGAATAAAACAAAATGTACAGGAGCAATGGTTAATACATGTCCTAGAGGGAGGTGATGCAGGATATCTTTGAAGGACTTACATTGCATAGAAAATTAACTTAGTTCATAGGTAAGAAAGAGCTTGACGCACTCTAGCACTGGACACTCCCCAGAGGTGAACACCAGACCCGCTGACCTGCTGACCTGCCACTGATACGGAGAACGATAAAAAGACCTGCTCTTTTATGTCTGGATCAAGATAATCTGAAAGTACAAACATTTCTAAGGGAAATTCTAGTATTGTGTATCTCTGTTTGTTGTCCGACATCAGCTGTTAAGAGCCTGCTCCCTGGACTGGGTAATGTCTGCCTCTAGTGCACCACTCACTTTTATTGGCTTATTAGAAAATCACAGAATAATTATGAGACTGTAATGACTGTCTCAAACCTCACAGTGTATTACATACAATGAGTTGATGAATATACAGCTACATATCACTGAAGTACTGATGGATGAAAAAGCTAATATGTGAATTATAAATGCAATCTTCAATTATGCATGATGAACATCCTAAGGAAAATAAACCATCACATGAGCATCAGTACTTATGTCTCAACAAGTCTCAGCTCACAGCCACCTCACATGGCACAAGCATCATGAGCCAACACCACTACCATGGACTAATAGGACAATGCCTGCACTACTTTGTGGAAACATCTTTGCTATGATGACTTGTATCTACAATATATGCTTTACAACCTTGATATAACAAACTAAGGCATCTTTGATACATCCACCCTAGCTTATCTTCTTGCTACTCTGGCCATGTGTTCATATTTGGAATGTCTTTTCATTGATGTATAAAACAAGAAATAAATTACAATTATACGGTAGTATTTGATGTTAATCTGAATGCAAATATGATGTAATATGGAAACCACTGTCTGGTCTTAGAATTGAACATAACTTTAAGGATGATTATGTTAAAACTTATATTGAAATTTTTGTGTTAAAATATCTGATTGTCCTCAAGAACTAAAATGTTGAAGGTAGTTATGAAAGTAGTGTGCCTGACTACACCTCACTCCATGTGACCAGGACCGGGAAGGTGCTGGAGTTGGAACTACCAGCCCTGACTGAGTACAGCACACCTCATGTTATGGTAGTTATGAGCTAGGATGAAAATATCAAAGGCACCAAGATCTTTCTTGTTCAGTAGCACCACCACTGTCATGACAGCTGTTCTTGTAAAACTGTTAGTGCTTGCAGGAATAGGGAACTTTATTTGTATATCACATCAACAACTCAAATATTTACTGAGTGTCATTTGCTTATTGGATGTATATCATTATCATTGTTAATGGTCTTTTATATTTAACTTGAGATTTAGAAATGATATACTGTATTTTACTCCAGAAAGAATACTGATAAAAAACAAGAAAAAAAAGTGAAAAATAATAAATAGTTACCTATTAAGTTAATAATGTAGTAAATTTTCCACATACATAGAGGTTAAATATAGCTCTGTTAATGAAAGTATTTTATTAAAGTGCTATAGTGTCTGTGTCTTCAGAATTGAATTAATGTGCTTATGAGACATCGATCCCTTAGTACTGAACAAATAAATAATTTCCCTTTTGCAATGCACTCTAAATATGACACCACTTTCACTGATTCAGTAAGATGAACTATTTTCAAAATATACTAAATAAAACTGCCTTTTTCTTTTGTACTCTTTTATATGAATTTTCCTTTTATGAAAACAATTCTTTTTTGAGAAAATCTGCATACCCTCTGAAGAAAGCAGCCATTGACTTACTAAGGCTGTAACCTTCCACAGTCACCAGTCACATCTTCCTCTTCTTTGTGCACCTACTTGTCCTTATTGCATGGTTAGCCAGGATCCTACCTGCTGCCTCCTTACCCTTATCATCTGTCTTCACTCACTTCTATCTCATCTACTGCTGGGAGGGAGGTATCGAGCGACCTCTTCCTGTTGAATTAAAGCAAAAGATTAGAATGTGAACCTTTTTTTTTTTTTAATAAGTAAGGATCAGGCTTGTGGTTTCCTGATGCATGTATATATGTCGCAGCCAATGCATAAAATACTACTCTGTTGATACATACACATATGATCATGTATTTTTTGCCTATTCTCTACATGCATCAAGGACCTTCACTACCATGATACAGACAATGCAAAATGCTTCTTAATATTTTCATATTTCTCTTAATAGGTATACATCATGACATATCCAGTCAAATAAACAATATTATTTTTACTTGATGCATTTGATGCAGGTTAATTTATGATGAAATCAAAACTAATCATAAAAATAACTTATCATAAACAGCAATAACGAAATATCTGGCAGGAAAGCTGAGCTTGAAGCAAACACACGAAATATAATGAGGAAGAGTGGTCAGCTTGAACAAACATATGAAGCAACAAAGTCTGAGACGGCAAATAATTATAAAACTTTGGGTATCTTTGTGTCAGGGTTTAGAGTATTTCTTACCTTAATATTTTTTTATATGATAGATAATCCTTGCCATGCATTAATTTCTACATTTTGTTTATTACAAAGTATATGCATAATTTCACTCGTTACCTAATGAACAAATACATGATCAGAAATTAACAAAGATTCCTGTGGGAAAGAAAGACAAGAATGAAGTTGCTCGGCAATGAGCTTCTGAAAAGGAAAAGGTCTTGGAGGTGAGCACCATGAGCATGGACAGTGATGCATGTCAAGGTCTACAAAGAATGCATCACCAAATTGGTGCACATTATAGAGAGGATTTATAAAATAATACTTAATGAAGACATTCTCATTCCAGGTATGCCTCTGAGATGAGACACAATGAATGTTTCTGGTGTTGACATGTTAAGACACAGAAGAGAAGAGATTTGAAGAAATGTGATGAGATACAGAAAGTAACATGAAGAAGTAAGAGTGGAAAAACAGTATAGTCTATTCATTATAGTATCAAACAGCTCAATTAAGTCATCTGCACTTAGAAGTGGTTTGGTCTTTTGGAAATTCAATCTGGAAAATTATTGTTATTGAATGCAACCACAGACACAACAATTATCACTAGATTGAACAGATTTCTGATGTCAAAGAATGGTCCCAAAGTTCTAGTCTGTCCAGTCTGGCTGCTGCAAAATGTCATGGTGTCACAGTGGTCATGGTGCCACAGTGGTCATGAAGGGAAGATCACAGACAGACTCATCACAAGAGGCCACAGACAAGGTCATGTATCAGAAGAAATGTAGGTTACTGGTCTATTGTTATGTTTTTTTGTTATATTGCAAAAGAAATACAAAAAAGCAAATAAAATTCACATCCAGGATTAAGGGCATAGTTGATGTTGCTTGGCATTCACAACTGAAAAAATACAAAGGACACATGATGCCACACTACAACAGATCACATTGAACTCACATATTCTAATGAACATGCATCTCTCAAATCTTTCAAATGGAAATCAGTCAATAATATGATGTATCTCAACAATATGCTTTAACATGCACAAATTATTTAAGGCAGTTTCAGTCTTAAATCAACAATCACAGAGATGATGATGTAGATTGTAGATTATATGTCAGACACCACGCAGAGATAAACTACAATAGCTTGGTCAATACTACACCACAAGGAGCAAGAGAGGCGTGCAGTGCAGGGCGTAGTGTGGAGAGACGTAAGCTGCCTAGTACCACCACCACCATTACCCATACCTTTCCAAGTAGAACTCATACGAACCCGGCGCCGAGTGGGATCGTCCTGTGCGTGCAAACTGTTCTTTGTACAATATGTTCATCCTGAAAGGGTTCTGGAAGCTGTGTTTCTTGAGCATACACTTGATGAGGATGAGGGTCTCCAGCTTGGGGATTGAACGTACACAACTCTGCACTTCCTCATCCGTAACTTCAATTAATATGCAGTTTTCCTCTTCGGTTGGCAGTAGATATTGATTGCCCGCGGTGACCCAGGGGTGTTCCTGGAGGAAAGGGTCATCATTTAGTGTTTGGTTCTAAAGCATTAGTATTTTTCTATCACACCTGAATGGCTAATGCAAAACTATCTCTATGAAAGAGAGTGAATCAACACACCTTAATATCTGGCAAAGTTATCCTATGAGCAGGGTTCTTCTCCAGCATCAAAGAGATCAAGTCCTTTAGGTCATCCGAGACAAAGGGAATGGGAGGGAATGAGAGTGGTGAGTTTCGGATCTTGTCGTAGAGAACAACAATGTTATCGTCGTGGAAAGGAAGCTTGCCGTACACAAAGGCATACAGGGTAATGCCCATTGCCCAAATGTCTGCTGCCTGAAAGAAAGAGATAATAAAAGTTACCACAACACCATAAAGAACAAATTCATACTGAGTAGGGTGTAGTAATTAGAGAGAAAACATCAAAGAAAGAAATGTAACTTCTTTTACATTTCAGAAATTTACATTCCATGAATAGATTAAAACTCAAGCACTGAAAATAAAAACTCACTTTTCCGGAGTACTTGTGCCGTGAGGTGGAGAGAGCCTCGGGTGCCATGAAGGCCGGGGTGCCGGCAGTATTGGTGAGGAAAGCATCCTTCCCATCAAACTCATTGCACACACCAAAGTCTGCAATCTTGATGTGGCCATTGTCTCCCAAGAGAAGATTTGATGGTTTTATGTCTCTGTGAATGATTTTCTGGTAGTGCACTGTAAAATGGAGAAGATATTTTTAATAATATTGATTGCATTACAGTATGTAGTTGATGGTGTATAACAATCAGCTACACAGCATCACCATTTTTAAGAGACTAAGTATTCATGATAAATCTCATAAAAGCTTTAACACCATTACAAACATAAAGCTTGTTAAGAATCCGTCTGAATGATAATGCTGAAAACCATTAAATACATGAAAATGCACCAGGAAACATGACATTCAGACTGAACACTATTCACATCAGATTCTGGAGTGTACTGCACTCAATACTCATACATCTGTTTCATCTTTGTAGGTTTTGGTGTATTAAAGAGGAAAGTACACATGTTGGCACTGACTAAGACTTGCCACACAGGTCACAAGATGCTTACAATACTCTATACCAAGGACGACATCCCTGAAGTATGCCCATGCCTGGTCCTCACTCAGGGGCCTGTCTGTTGGGATCTCCATCACCTCGCCTCTCTCCAGAAGCTCAAAGACTGAAAGATTTTTCATAATGCACATAATTAAGACCTGCCTGGTATTTTCAGAAATCACTTGGGAATTTACTGACATTTGTTTCCACAGAGTGACTAACTTGTATCATCAAAGTCATATAAAATTCAGATGGTAAGTGAAAGAATGTATATGAATTAACAGACTCCACAGTGAGTTTGCCTGAAGACTGACCCATATAAAAGTTGTCCTCGGCTGGGTCATTGAGGACCTCCACCAGCTTGACAACATTGGGGTGGTTCAGCTTCTTCAGGATGGCTATCTCTCGATGCACTCTGTCCAGGGGGTTCTCTATGGGGCGGCCACCTGACGCCCTGGGAGGAGGCAGGCGTCCCTTCACTGCAAGATGAACAACGTGATATTGATGGAATTTTACAACATGGTAAATGTATAATAACTTCTCTTTATTACTTTCACCTTCTAGAATATTCAATTTCATGACTTGTTAAATTCTGTATGGAAATTCTATATTGAATATTGTAGATACATATATTATATCATGGTCCAAGCAACTTTTGCAAACACTTTACGTACAACTGACTTGATGACTATTAATAATGTGCAACTTGCAAATGTATCTTTTAAATAGCCACCTAAAATAAATGTCATATATATGTGTTCTTAGTTCTATTACTTAAATGTCTTACACAAGTATATTTCTTATTTTAACTAACTTTTTAAGAAATACAATATTGATAACTGGTAATGACTAAACATTCCCTACCACGACTAAATACAACAACAACAAATCTAACATCACAGTACTATTAAAATGATATCCATACATGTACATCCATCTATACTTGACTCCATTTAGACACGTATTGTATCACATACGCACTGTATTCGTACGTACACGTGTTCTGCAGACACACGCGTCAGTAATACTTAAATCACATTTGTGTGGACGGGTGTCAGGTGCAGGCTCTTTCAGCAGTGGTAGCCAAAGCTAATTGGTGAACGTGGTGGCATGGGCTGTGCATACTTACCTCGGTGAGTGGGAGGAGAATAACTGTCCATGCGGTGTTGGGGGCTGAGGGAGCGGACGTGCTGAGAGGCCTCTGTCTCTGCTCCGATGGTCCAGGAGCGGCCTGACCACCACACACACGCCAACACACCACCACATCGACACCAACAGAAAATGACAAATCAAACGATAACAATGAGGAAGTGAGGTGCCATTCATGCCGGCAGCCACAGACATGCTAAGTGTGGTGAGCTGTGACCTGCTTGTGCCATGAACACAATCAAAGTGTGATGTGTGTCACTCAAACTAACATAAACAGGTGCTGGTGCTCAGATGGCAGGAAACAAGCTCATGGTGTGAATGCTATTCCACTAACATGCAAACCTAAATGGCATAAGTCCCTTTTCTCCTCACACTTACATAACACTTTGCTGCCTCCCAACAAAACCACTAACATAAGTAACAAAGTGATAAAATATATATAGATTCAATAAAAATATCAGAATAACAAGGCTCAGGAAATTAAATGAATCATGGACTTTTAAGAAATTGATATAAAAAAGCTGCATAATATAAATGAATTGAATACACACTTATGATAAAGATATGCATCTCATTCACTTCAAATTTCATACTCAATGAACCAAGAAGCATTCAGTAACAGTGCCATAAGTCATTGACTGATGTACTAATAGGATCAATGTGCAGCCCACAAACAGTGTTACCATCACACCGTTGAATGGTGCGAGTGTGTCACATGAGTACGTACTGTAAACTGATTCTGTGCATAAACTTTCTTCAGTCTTACTGGTGAAAATAAACATGACTGGCTATGGAAATAAAGATGCTATTCCAAAATGTTTCTCTTGATAGCTCACAGCAAAAAGTATGAATGTATACTGCATGTATTCCATGCTTTGATCTTACGTTCTTGTGATTTTATATTTGACACTTGTCCTGAGGTGATTCCCTTGGACAAGAGACTGACACAGCTTAGTGTGTGCATGTGTTCTAATACTTGACCAAATCAATCAAGTATTATGAAGGCACAGAAAAGCTGCGCTGCAGTCACTGTGGTATGCAGATACAAATGTGTACAAATGTATTTTCTACTGATCAGAAACAAGATCTCATATGTGTTGACTTTACAGTTTTGTTTTGTTCTGCAGATGGAGAAGTGCTTAAAATGGTAGTAACCATGAGTAATTCAAGAATTCAAGCCATGTCACTAAAAAAATTGCACATATTCTCAGTTTAAAAATGCAGTGCACTACAGTTATTATGCAGTATTTCCTTCTACTAGCATGCTCCTATAATATACCTGCAAACGATAGTATTGAGAAAAGATTTACGACCCTTTTCAACTTAAGATTCATTTCCCAAAGTTGCATGTCCAGCAGGCAGTAATATTGAAAAAAAAGTTATAATACATGAAAGGAAGCTTATGATAGAAACTATATGCAGGAAAAGCACAAGAGAATATCTGTTAGTAAGATAAAAATTTCCATCATTGTAAATTCTAGCTTTGGTTCCTAACAAAATATATATATATATATATATATATATATATATATATATATATATATATATATATATATATATATATATATATATATATATATATATATCAGATCACCTATTTCCTGATATTTTTCAAGAGGAAAAAATCAGTTTTAAAATGTGACACAATGAACAAGCATTCTGAGGTGGTGTGGGTGTCAGAACCACATGAAGTACAGTCTCTGCAGCGGTGGTGGGCAGAGCAGTCCCCAGTAGGTGTGTGGAGTGTTGGGTTTGGAAACATGACACAAGCTACACAACCTCACCAGCATGGCTCTTCACACTGAGAGGGGAACATACTCATGCATTCAAGACATCTTACTATTAAAGCTTCTCTGGTCAGTGTGGCTAGTAAGCCTTTCTTTCAGCTATACCAATGCACTAATAACCTCTAAAAGCACCACACATCTTGCTAGATCCACCAGTACCATCATGATATGCAATTATTTACTGAAAGACTAAGCTGTTTCAGAATCTAAAATATTTTTAATAAAGCATTGATATTCTACTATCTGTTAACATTGATCATCTATCTTCATTGTTATTCTTTGAAAAGTTTCATATTATAAAACCATAGCAGCCACTCACTTGTTCTGGGAATTCAGAAGCTTTAAAGAGACAGAATGTAATCCAAGTGAGTGACTGCATCTAAATTACATAACACTTCCTATTAGACACCTACAATTGCTATCCTAACACACACACACACACACACACACACACACACACACACACACACACCAAGAGCCATGCCATGCCAGAGGTGGGGTGCTACAGGGGCACAGCAAGTGAGGGCGTAAGGCACACTGGGAGCCACAGCAGTTCAGCGGGAAGGGAGGGAAGGGAGGGGAGCATCAGCCACTTACCAAAGCAACCATGTTTCTTCATCAGCTTCTTCTTGGACAAGATCTTCATCGCCTGAGAATGGTAAATAGAAGTAATGGGGGTAGTGAAAGTATGTAGTTTTTATCCTAACTAATGGCTGAATACAAATATTTTTTTTTTTTTTTTACATAGGGAAGAGGGCCAGCCAAGGGCAAAAAAAAGAAAGTTAGAAAAAAGCCCACTTGAGCGCTGGCTCTTCAAAGAGTACAAAAAGTGCCAAAACCGTTAGCCAGAATTAGGGGAGCAAATGCCTCGATACCTCCCTCTTAAAAGAAGACAAGTTGTAGGAATTTGGAAATACAGATGCAGGGAGGGAGTTCCAGAGTTTACCAGTGAAAGGGATGAATGATTGAGCGTACTGGTTAACTCTTGCATTAGAGAGTTGGACAGAATAGGGATGAGAGGAAGAAGAAAGCCTTGTGTAGCGTGGCCGCAGGAGGAGGGGAGGCATGCAGTTAGCAAGATCAGTAGAACAGTTACCATGAAAATAGCGATAAAATATAGAAAGGGATGCAACATTTCGGCGGTGAGAAAGAGACTGAAGACAGTTAGTCAGAGGAGGGAGTTGATGAGACGAAGAGCTTTCGATTCCACCCTATCAAGCAAAGCTGTGTGACTGGAACCCCCAAACATGCGAAGAGTACTCCATACAGGGACGGATAAGGCCCTTATACAGAGTAAGCAGTTGGAGGGCGAGAAAAACTGGCGGAGACGCCTCAGAACACCTAACTTCATAGAAGCTGTTTTAGCAAGAGATGAGATGTGAAGTTTCCAGTTAAGATTATGAGCAAAGGACAGACCGAGGATATTCATTGTGGAAGAGGAGACAGTTGAGTGTCATTGAAGAAGAGGGATAGTTGTCTGGAAGGTTGTGTCGAGTTGATAGATGGAGGAATTGAGTTTTGAGGCATTGAAAACTACTAGATTTTCTCTGCCCCAATCAGAAATTTTAGAAAGATCGGAAGTCAGGCGTTCCGTGGCGTCCCCACGTGATCTGTTAATTTCCTGAAGGGTTGGACGTCTCTGAAAGAACGTGGAAAGATGTAGGGTGGTATCATCAGCGTAGGAGTGGATAGGGCAAGAAGTTTGGTTAAGAAGGTCATTAATGAATAATAGAAAGAGAGTGGGTGACAGGACAGAACCCTGAGGAACACCACTATTAATAGGTTTAGGAGAACAGTAGCCATCTAGCACAGCAGCAATAGAGCGGTCGGAAAGGAAACATGAGATAAAGTTGCAGAGAGAAGGGCAGTTTTGAAATCAAAGCTTTATGCCAGACTCTATCAAAAGCTTTTGATATGTCTAACGCAACAGCAAAAGTTTCACCGAAATCTCTAAAAGATAATGACCACGACTCAGTAAGAAAAGCCAGAAGATCACCAGTAGAGCGACCTTGACGGAAGCCATACTGGCGATCAGACAGAAGATTGTGAAGTGACAGATGTTTGAGAATCTTCCTATTCAGGATAGATTAAAAAACTTTAGACAAGCAAGAGATTAAAGCTATAGGACGGTAGTTTGAGGGGTTAGAACGGTCACCCTTTTTAGGAACAGGCTGAATGTAGGCGAACTTCCAGCAGGAAGGAAAGGTAGAAGTCGATAGACAAAGTTGGAAGAGTTTGGCCAGGCAAGGTGCAAGCACAGAAGCACAGTTTTTGAGAACAATAGGAGGGACCCCATCAGGTCCATAAGCCTTCCGAGGGTTTAGGCCAGCAAGGGCATGGAAAACATCATTACGAAGAATTTTGATTGTAGACATGAAATAGTCAGAGGGAGGAGGAGAGGGAGGACAAGCCCAGAATCGTCCAAGGTGGAGTTGTGAGCAAAGGTTTGAGAAAAGAGTTCAGCTTTAGAGACAGAAGAGATGGCAGTGGTGCCATCAGGATGAAATAAAGGAGGAAAGATGAAGAAGTGAAGTTATTTGAGATGTTTTTGGCTAGATGCCAGAAGTCACGAGGAGAGTTTGAGTTTGAAAGATTTTGACATTTCCTATTTATGAAAGAGTGTTTGGCAAGTTGAAGAACAGACTTGGCATGATTCCGGGCAGAGATATAAAGTGCATGAGATTCAGGAGATGGAAGGCTCAAGTACCTTTTGTGGGCAACCTCTCTATCATGTATAGCACGAGAACAGGCTGAGTTAAACCAAGGTTTAGAAGGTTTAGGTTGAGAAAAAGAATGAGGAATGTACGCCTCCATGCCAGATACTAACACCTCTGTTATGCGTTCAGCACAAAGAGATGGGTCTCTGACACGGAAGCAATAATCATTCCAGAGAAAATCAGCATAATACCTCCTCAGGTCCCCCCAACTGGCAGAGGCAAAATGCCAGAGGCACCTTCGCTTTGGGGGATCCTGCAGAGGGATTGGAAAAATAGGACAAGATACAGAAATGAGATTGTGATCGGAGGAGCCCAACGGAGATGAAAGGGTGACAGCATAAGCAGAAGGGTTAGTGGTGAGGAAGAGATCAAGAATGTTGGGCGTGTCTCCAAGACGATCAGGAATACGAGTGTATGAAAAAGAGTGTATGAACAAAATATCTTTAAAGTATTTGACATTTATACATGAAAATAACATCACTCAGAAAACATGAACCTAAATATTAATGTCACTATATTTTATTGTCATGTAATTTAAATGCATCATCTTTTCCATTAGTATAAAGAACTTGAATATGACTGAACTAAGGACCAACACAGGACACTCAGAAATCTCCACCAATACCCACATAGTGAGCATCCTCCTCCGTGTTGTAAGCCAGCTTGACAATGCCGTAAGAACCCTGGAATAGAAAGGCACACATTACTAAACACTACTCACACACATGGAAGGAAAATAAAAAATGCTTGAGAGAGAGAAAGAGAGAGAGATAGAGAGAGAGAAGAGTTACAGTAAATACCCCTCATAAGAATATTTACCTCGGGACAAAATTCAGTTGCCAAAATGTACAGGTAACCTTAACACTCACACATAAAAAGAAAATCTCCAAAACACCTCAAAGAACACTCTTCCTTGCCCTACACAACACTATGGCGCATATTCTCAAACAATTCTCACTACAACTCAATTACTTTAAAAACTGCTGGTGTGCTACAGATTTATAATTTTTTTTTATGGTTGTAGTGACAGGTTTCTTCATTACCAACATCATAAACACTCTTGAGAACCTGTTTAACCCCTTCAATACTGAAAAATTTTTTACCTTGAGATCTGAGTATGATCAGACCATTCTATTAACATTAGGAAGAGTCTATAGAAGTCAGAAGATTAATGGCCACAGTCCTCACTATTGAAATCCCACACATGAGTTTCTGAAGCTGTATAAAATCACTAAATAGTAAGCAGAATGAATGTGGAAACACATCATGGTACTGAAGGGATTAATCATCTATGTGGCCTTTGAAAATAGTCATCGTATAAAAGCTCAGCAAACAGCCCCATAACATAAGACAAGCAAGGCAGAGGTGGCAAGTGAGATAAGAAAGAGGCAACAAATAGAATCACAAGGTGTCATTATGCAGTATAATATCTGACTCCTTTGTTATGAGTATTTTGGCTTTAAGGGGGATATTATGCATGGATTCTATCTCGCGTCAGGGGGAAAACATTTTAGGCCTCCACCTAGTGTAATATTGAGGATGATGCAGGCAGGGGGCTGAGGGAGAAGTGTCAAGAAATGAGGGAGAGGGTTTGTTGGTAAGGAAGGAAGAGAAGACAAGAATTAAGGGAGAAGCAGGACCAAGGATAAACAGGAGAGGTGATCATGGAAGGAAAACAGAAGGATAAGAAGCAAAGTGAGAGTTTCATGGAAGGGAAAAAGATGAGAAAGGTTAAAGGAGAAGGTGGTGATGCATGAAAGGTTCAAGGGCAGATGAAGGGGGAGAAGTTGTCAAGGGAAAAGGGAAGAGTGCAAAGTGACAAGGTAGGGAAGGGAAGAAGGGAAACTAGACCAGGGAGTGAAGCATGGAAGGAAAGACTGAGATAGAAGAGAAAGAGAATAAACACGTGAAAATGAAGATAGGAAAAGGAAATAAAGGAAAAGAAAAGGAGAGAGAGAGAGAGAGAGAGAGAGAGAGAGAGAGAGACCAAGGACGGAGGGAAAACAAGCCATGATAACCAAATCCACAAGAGGAGACTGCATTAATTAGGTTGAATCCTCAGCAGCTTGAGTTCATGACTACAAAACTCTGCATAATAAAAAAAAAAAAAACAGCAGCTTAAGGACACATGGAGTAACACAGACCACAGTATCTAGCCAGGTTTAATATTTCCCTTAGCTCCCTCTCACTTTTCACAACCTTTGACCTTCTCCTCACTCCACACTCAGTATTTGCCAATCTACATCACTGCTAGGGAGGAGCGGGGATCGGTGCAAGGAGGGGAGAGAGTGACGGGGGGTGAGGGACTAGTGTCAGTAGCCACCATTAATCTTGCGGGGAATATATCCGAGGGTTGGAAGGGTTTTGCTTGGGTTTCATCCATATATTCCTGCCAGACATCGGCTAACGGCTGGCAGGTCGTGGGAGGGATGAGTAACGAGTGGAAGAGTGAACTGGCTGCCTTTTCCTGTCCACATATCCACTTTTATTTCCATATTCTTCCAGGCTGCATCAGGAACATGCCTCATCACTTGTATAATTCCCATGTGCTGTGAATTATGTGCTTTACTGCAGTGACTGATGTGTGTTCAAAGATAAGCAAAGCAGAGATGAACTTTGCTCCGAGTGCTAATTGTTCCATTAAAGCTTACATTCTGTTTACATGAAGAGGGTTTGCCAGGCCCTCAAAACAAGACTAAGTGGAAAAAGTGGCCGAATGTTGCTCCCTGAAAAAGAAGAGTTACAAAAACCGGGATGGAAAATTTAGCTAACGAATACAGGCATTTTTTTTTGGCAAACTCTAAGGGACAAAATACCAAGTTCACAAGACTCACATAGTCATTTTTATTGCTTTCAGTAAAACTCACCTCCATTTTTAAATCCCTTATTTTTCAACATATAGTGGAACCGAGTTCTGCATTACATTTTTTGCTTTATACTTCGATACGATAACCTTATGTGAGTGAAAGAAAATGATAATGATAATAATGATAGTAAAAATAACAATAGCAAAAACTAATTAACCATAATATAACTCAAAAGTCACCGGCAATCACTAGCTAACCTTGGTGAATGGTGACGCCGTGCCCTCATTACTTGCCACATGCAGCTGTCGTCCTCGAGACAAAACATTAATAACAAGTCCCGCACATTACACACTCCTCTCCTCACGGTGAGGGGGCGGCAGGGAGCAGGAAAGAGTCTCAAACAAGTTTTAACAGTGGACTTTAGCTAATTAGTCGGTGGTTTTACTTATGGATTGTGAGTGCACCGTGGCGGTGACATTTAAGTGAGAGAGTGCGAAGGAAGGCTGCAGGGAAAAACAAAGTAGATTAGTGACTATTTTTTTTTTTTTTTATGTATTTCCAAGCTATGTTGTATTAATTTTTTTACTCATACTGTTTTATATTTACTTTTTGCTGTGTTTTTCTTTTAACATTGAAATAACTTTACATTTCGTATATTCAGTTTCGCTTCGGGAACAGAGAAGAGCATGGTTAATTACGCAGCCATGCACCCACGAAAATGAAGCTTAATTAACAAGAAAATATGTTTTATGTTGGGTCACGGTTAGGCTGGGAGAGGAGGCAGGCTGGGGGAATCAAGTTAAGGCTTGCTGGGAGCCCTCTGAGGAGGAGGTGCGGGGCGGGATCACTGAGCACGTCTCCTCAAAACCCATGACGGACCTCGCTAGCTTGCCCAATATTCTGAGACACGTTTGCCAGCATCTTCGCAACTCTCAAAGGACTTTACTTGTAGCTAACTGTTTTTATGGCTTTGGTGCAGGATTTCTGTATTATTAACAGGACAAACACTCTTCAAATCCAAGCTACTCATAACTGTGACTTGAAAAATGGTCATGGTGAAAGGATCGGATTTTTAAAGGTGTTTTTATGGCTTTGGTGCAGGATTTCTGTATTATTAACCCGACAAACACTCTTCAAAACCAGGCTACTCATAACTGTGACTTGAAAAATGGCCATGGTGAAAGAGTCGGGTTTTTTTTAAAGGTGTTTTTATGGTTTTAGTGCAAGATTTCTGTATTATTAAGACGACACCCTTCAAAACCAGGCTACTTATAACTGACTTGAAAAATGGTCGTGATAAGAGAGCGGAGAGTTTCTGAGTAAGGATTGTGACTAGTATCTGAGCGGTGCCTGGGTGCTGCTGGCCTGGCTATGGCTATGGCCGCTTGCCGCTCACCACCAGGAAATCCAGACAAACAATATACGAGGGTGCACTGCGGGGCCTCTTTCCGCACTTCCGCAGTCTTTGCCTCAGTCTCCGGGCGCCACAGCGTTCATTTAATATCCAGACTGGCGGCACAAAAAAGAGAAAATGAAAAGAAAAAAAAAACTGGCATTATTAACTTCTTTACTTTCCTTTATTGTCTCTTATTTTTCTCATGCTTATAATTCTTCTGTCTGTTATTTTGTTAACGTTTAAACTTAAAAAAAAAAAAAAAAAAAAATTTCCTGTCTCCTTTGCTCGTGACTCACTCCTCTTGTCTCATGTGACTTATTTAGCTCTTATGTCTGTTATTTGCTCGTGTCGATTCTCATATGCCTCGTTTGTTATTGCTTAAATACTCTTGTCTCTAAATTGTTACGTTTAAACTCTTTTACATCCCCTTCAGTACTGAAACGCAGTTTTACCATGATTTTTGTGTATGACTGGACGATTTCATTTACATTCGGAAGGGTCTATGGGGGTCAAAAGATTAATGGCTAGTCTTCAGTATTTTAATCCCTCACATGAGTTTCTGAGGCTGTATAAAATCGCCAAATACTAACCAGAGTGAATATAGAAACGCGGCGTGGTAATGAATGGGTTAAACTAGTGATAAAGTCCATACACGTTCTCCAAGTCGTGTTTGGATAACCTGACATGTCAAAACAGTGTATGGAAAGGTACACACACGAACGCAAACACGCAAATACAAAGAGAAATACGCTTAGGTTGCCTACATGTGTTGAAATTGCAAAGTAAATAGAAAATTTCAGTGTATTCACGAGACTTTTATGCCAAACGTATCTAAATTAACTGCCAAACTGGCGAAAGAAAAACGGCATTATAAAACGCTCCTCACACGACATGTTTCACTTTGGCAGCTGGCAAGATAGCACAGAAAAACGAGAGAGAGAGAGAGAGAGAGAGAGAGAGAGAGAGAGAGAGAGAGAGAGAGAGAGAGAGAGAGACTTCAATACACACTCTCTATACTACTGGGAGAGACGTGGAATTTACGTTAAGTTGATTGACGTGGGTGTGGCTCTCTCTCTCTCTCTCTCTACATTGCGAGTATATTTCTATTTTGATTATTTACTTCTATTTCTATCTATGTATCTATCTGTTTATCTATCAACTCATGTCTGCCTGTTTGTCTTTCCATCTATCAGTCTATCTTTCTATCTATCTATCTATCTATCTTTGTTTATCTCTATCACCCCATTCACCAATAGATAACAGCAGTGGGCAGAAAACAAATGATAGACGCAATATAACAAACTCGTAAATAAATGAAGGGAGGAACTAATGGCAGAAAAAAAAAAATAAAGGGAACTCTTGCAAGGAATGTGAGAGAGAAATTTAGTGGCATAAAAGTGAAGATTGGGAGGAGGAGGAGTAGGAAGAGGAGGAAGAGGAGGAGGAGGAGGAAGAGGAGGAGAAGGAGGAAGCGATATTGAAGGAGGATGGAGCAAGGAAGTTGAGGGGAAGATGGTGGTGATGGTGGTGGTGGTAGTGGTGGACAAAGAAAATGGTGCAAAAGACTCTTGCACTTATTTTTTTGTCTTTTTTTTATATTATTTCCAAGGTCTATAAAACAATACATCAATAATCAATAACGTTCCAATATTCACATAAATCCACGCAGCCAAGGCGGTACACATGCATATATTCATAGGAGTATTTGATGCAACAGAGAAAGAATAAAAAACGAGCGAGTGGGCGTTGGAAAATAAGTAAGTATCCTTTTATATGCAGACTAACTTGATTGGAAAATAAATACTCTTTTGTATATATTTGTCTACAAGCTAATTTATCCTTCACTTCGTTGGAAAATAAGTATTCCAATCTATTCTTTTATATGCAAACTAATTCATCGCTCACTTCGTTGCAAAATAAGTACTCAATTTTATTCTTTAATCTACAAACTCATTTACCTCTCACTTCGTTGGAAAATAAGTATTCTTTTGTATTATTTTAACTACAAACTAATTTATCTCTTACTTGATTTTCTCTCAGCGTATTTTTCGTGTTAATTCCTCCAGTTACTGCTATTCATGTCTCTGGTGTGACTGTGTTTAAACTGAATCGATTTTTTTTTTTTTACTTTGGAATGCTCGAGTTTGTAAGTCAATTAACATACACACAAGTTCTCACAAATCTTAAAAAATGTCAAAGCTTCATTAGGTAACATTTATTTCCCTAATACTTCCTTCACTTTAACTTTCCTCTGGTTCTTTCAAACAAAAATGTCCTTCATACCAAACGTCCTCCTTCTCTAGGCTTCCTTCCTCTCCTTCTCTCCTTCATTTCTCCTTTTTCTCCTTCGTATCCTCCATCTTTGCCAATCCCCATTACTGTCGCTCCTTCCTCTTCCGCCTCTTCTCTTTCCTCCATTTTCGACTCTTCCTGAATTCCTAACTGTCTTTTCCTTCCTCCTTCATTCTCCCGTCTCTCCTTCCTTACTCACTTTCACCCTCACTCTGTCTCTCTCTCTCTCTCTCTCTCTCTCTCTCTCTCTCTCTCTCTCTCTCTCTCTCTCTCTCTCTCTCTCTCTCTCTCTCTCTCCATTCCTGTTGTTTCTGTCTTGTCTCTCCTATTTCTTGCCTCATTATTCATCTCTCTCTCTCTCCTCCTACCTTCCCGATTCTCCCTTCATTACTATTTCTCCTGTCTATTCTTCCTTACTCACCTCCACCCTCACTCATCTCTCTCTTTCTCTCTATTCCTGTCGTTTCTGTCTTGTCTCTCCTTATTCCTCCTTCCTTCATCTCTCCCTTCCTCCTGCCTTTCGATTCTCCGTTCACTACTATTTCTCCTGCTTCTTCTTCCTTACTCGCCATTCTCACTTCTCTCTCTCCATTCCTGTCTTCTCTTTCTGTCTTGTCTCTCCTATTTCCTCCCTTTTTCATCTCTCCCTTCCTTCTGCCTTCCGATTCCCCGTCCACTACTGTTTCTCCATTTCTCCATTTCTCCTCTACACATCCAGCCTGGGCCCTTCCTCCCTACCTACCTAGTCTATTATCTTGCTTCCTCCTGCCCCCGTCCCTCCAATAAGCCGCTCATAACACATTCCATCCACTAAACCCTTTTCCCTTAATGAAGGTGTTTTGGGTGAATGAAGCAATGTATATGGCAGTAATTTCTCTGGCTTGCCTTGGCTGGTGCAGGTGTAATGTTAATCTTGACCTCAGGTGAGAGATGCAGGCAGGTACATGGTAGATGCTGCACACACACACACACACACACACACACACACACACACGCCAGCGGTCTTACCTGCCTTGATTAATTAATAAATGGGATACACCTGAGCGTGGGAACGGGAATTACGGAGCGACCTTAAGGGAAAAGATTAAATGGAAGCCGTTCTAGATTCCTGTAATGTAATACGCTTGATAAAATACGCCTCTCTCTCTCTCTCTCTCTCTCTCTCTCTCTCTCTCTCTCTCTCTCTCTCTCTCTCACCTGTAACCATATAATCTCTCCCTGACATTCTCCTACTCTCTCTATTAATTTTTCCCTTACATTACTTTTACATTGCTTTTTAAAAATTTTCAGGCATTTTATACACCTACATTTACTTCAGTTTCTTCCACGTGCTACAAACCACGAAGTTATAAGCGAAAGAAGACGATAAACATGTTCCAACGCTGGAGTCTCGCTAGCTCCACGCGCTGCGGCTTATATACGTAATTTAGACCAGCCCGTTTCCCCGCTGCGGTGAAAAGAAAAGGTGTTTGACGCGGCGTGATTTACTTTGTATACATGATGAAACTGGAGTCAATCTAATAATACTGTTGACGTGAGCTGGTTGGCTGGCTGGCTGGGTAGGTGGCTGGCTGACTGGGTGGGTGGGTGCGTGGGTTGGTAGGTAGCTGGATGGCTGGGTGCTTGGTGGGTGGGTGGGGTGACTAGGTTGACGGTTTGTAGAGTAGCTGGGCGAGTGGATGACTAACTGCTTGTCTGGCTAGCTGACTGACTGACTGACTAACTGATTGGCTAACTGGATAACTGGATGGCTGGTTGGCTGGGTGGGATGACTATACGTTGGTGTGTGCTGGGTGAGTGGATGACTGACTAACTTTCTGGCTAGCTGACTGACTGACTGATTGGCTAACTGGATGACTGACTCGTTGGGTGGCTGAGTGGATGAGTGGCTGGGTGACTCGTGCACTATCTGGCTTCCAAAACATGAGTAGCGTGTCTTGCACCGTACAACAAGGCAGCGGCAGAGGTTATTGTGTGTTCCGTGTCTGTGACCCTCACACGTCCCGGTAAAGAGGACATGAAAAACAGACAGTGTGGATGCAACGTTAGTGAAGGCGTGAGTGAGCGAGATCCGGAGAGAAGGGAAGGGGGTGTGGCTGGGGTATGAGATAGGGAGGAGGGGGAGGAGTGGCAAGAGGCATATCCCAGCTACCACCAGACGCAGGAATCAATAGCTGCCTTAAACAAGCAGTTCCCGTTCACAATGCCAGGCTGCCACGCGCCCCAGGGATACTGCTGCCCTGGCCCCAGAATTAACCTCAGGTGAGTAGCTTTTAATGAGTTCCAGGTGGGCATGGCAGTCTCCCGCAGCGCCGCCCTCATCTGTCCTCTCTACGCCCCTCTGTCATGGAAACAATGCATCTCTCTCTCTCTCTCTCTCTGGGGATTGGTTGGTACCCGGACGAATTTTCTGAATTGATCAAGGAGAAATACGTGGAAATAACGCCGGCGTGCAAGTATTTCCGCTCGAGGGATCACATCTTTAATGGAGCGACTTGGTCTGGGACTCCAACTTTCCTAAATCACTTGACATTCTCTCCTTCCAAAGCATTTGTTTAAGTTCCGCCAAGTCTCTGTGGAAATTAGACACAGGCTGGGATGACCTTTACAATTTACCACTTCGGGCCTTCATTCTCTACTCCTCTCTTTCATGGGCCGGAATTGTGGAGCTGCTCCGGACGTGATAGTGGAAAAAGAAGAGTCATTTTGATTACGCCGGCATCCAGAGCGTCATTACTACGAGTCGGGCCATTAATACCACGGCGGGAGGGAGATGGGGAGAGGAAGAGCGCATTAGTAAGGGCCTATGGGGAGGAAGCAGAATTATACATTGGCGACAAGGGAGGTGAATGTACGAGTGAGCAAAACATTCACATCACATCCCCAGCGGAACCTCAATTCATAAGAGGGTTGCTTGGTGTGTCATTGTCCCCGCCGCTACCACCACCGCCACCACCACGCCAGTACCACCACAGTACTCGCTACGGACTAATGAAGTATTTGCATATAAAGGTTTTTCACTCCAATTACCGTGACAGCGACCCTCGGCAGGTAGTTATTTCGGGAGTTAATTCTCTGACTACTACTGCGTCTTCCTAAGCTGGATAAGAATAGTTTGTTGGCAGCTTAGCGTGATTGCGAGAGAGGACAGTGACAGCGATGGAGTAATGAAACCGTTCCAGCGTTATTTCAGGAGTTAATCCCCCCCCGTGACTGCTACAGCGTCTACTTCACCTGGATAAGGGTAGTTAATTAGAAGCTTAGCGTGACTACGAAAGGGAACACTGATGGCAAATAGAATGAGCAGACAATTAAAACTCTCAGGCTCTTATACTTAAAAAAAATAATACAATACTTTGATATTTTAAGTGACCGTGTAGTTTAACCTCTTCAGTACTGTGCCACATTTTTTACCATGAGTTTTGTGTACCATTAGGCCATTTTATTGACATTAGGAAGGGTCTATGGAGGTCAGAAGATTAATGGCCAGAGTCTTCACTATTTAAATCCCACACATGAGTTTCTGAAGCTGTGCAAAATCACCAAATAGTAAGCAGAATGAATAATGAGACGCGTCCTGGTACTGAAGGGGTTGTAGTTTGTTATTCACTCATGTTCTTTGGTAATTGTCAAGTCATTGGGAAGTGGAAGGATTTAGCAGTTAAGGGATTGGGTTTCATGTCACGCACGGGAGCAATCAGTGAACGTCCACTAAGAGAGAAGACTCTAGACTTGCCTGTTCTTGCCATTCATTCGGCGCTGCTCCTCATCACTAGCAGGGACACAGTTTTCCTTCGTCTACTTCGTTTTCTTTCTCTTTTCTATCTTTTCCATCTACGTATGTCTTCCTTCTCTTTTCATCTTCTAAACCTACGTATTTTGTCCTCTCTCTCTCTCTCTCTCTCTCTCTCTCTCTCTCTCTCTCTCTCTCTCTCTCTCTCTCTCTCTCTCTCTCTCTCTCTCTCTCTCTCTCTCTCTCTTTCTCTCTCTCTCTTTCTAACATTCTTCATTATTCCAGCTCGTTCCTCTCTCAATTAATTTCTTCTTTCTCTTTTCCTTTAATTCCTCTCTTTTTACTACTGCAGCTGCCACTTGCCATTCTCTCTCTCTCTCTCTCTCTCTCTCTCTCTCTCTCTCTCTCTCTCTCATCTTCTCCACTTGAGTCAAACGGCGTCTTACAATTTTCCTTTCTTTTCTGATGATATCATTTTCTTTCCTTTTCCTCTTCTTTCTCATCTTACTCCTTCTGCTTCATCTCCTCGTCTTCCTTATCTATCTTACCTTCTATTTCCTCTTTCCTCAACTCCTCCACTTTCTTCCTTATTTCCCCATCTTCTTCTTTACCATCTCCTCCATTTCCTCCTCGTAAGACATGAAAATCACCCCCAACTCTTCAGCCTCCAACCATCAAACCCCCAACACCCCACTGCTGTCCCTCGGTTCCTCGCTCACCCCTCCACAAACATCACCACTTCATTATTATCGATTACCCATAAGACCATCAGCATTTCTGCATCGGCTGCCACTCCACGGGCTGCGAAAACCGTCTGGTGAATATTTCCTTGAGTCTTGCGAGGCCTCCCTGTCGTGGCCGCGATCTGGGGACGTCTCGCAGTGTAATGTAGATACGAATGCGTGCCTCCGAGATCGCGAAGGGGAGGAAGAGAGGGAGTGTTATGTCAAGGGAAGGAGTGACAGTCGCCATGCGTGTTTATATGACAAGACGTTACCTTTTTTTAATAGTTTATAGTTTGTTAGTTGGTCTTAGTTAAAAAAAGCTGCCATCTGTCCAAGAACTGAGTGAAAAGTCAGTAAAATGATCTAAAATGTAAGTAGAAGTGTTGTTTTGTAGCGTGTTACTACAATAAAGAGTATACATGCAGGGCAGAATGAAGAAGGGAGGAATGAAGGTGCCATCTGTCCAAGAACTGAGTGAAAAGTCAGTAAAATGATCTAAAATGTAGTGTGTTTCTACTATAAAGAGTACATATGCAGGGCAGAATGAAGAAGGGAGGAATGAAGGGAGAGAAGCACAAGATGTAAATACACAGAGGAAAGACAAACAAGTGGAAAGTGCAAGAGACAAAAAAGGTATTCTCGTATTTACAAAAAAGAAAGAAGGAAGAGAAAAAGAGGATATAAAGAATGAAGAAGGAGGATGAAGGAAGAGAAGTACCGGATGTAAATACACAAAAGAGAGACAAAAAGTGGAAGGTGCAAGAGAAAAAAGGTATTCTCGTATTTACAAAAAAAGAAAGAAGGAAGAGAGAAAGAGGATATAAATACATGAAAGAGGATTGACGAAAGAGGGAAAACAGAAGAGAGGGAAACTAAAAACACAAGAAAGGAAGACAACAAAAAAGAGAAAAAGGGGAGAGAAGAAAGGTAAAAGTAGACGAACTAGTGACGGAAGGGGAAGGAGAAAAAGAGGGAGAAGAATAAAAGAAAAGAGGAGTAAGGAAGAAAGTAACAGAAGACATGAGAGAGAATGCTAAAGAGGTGAGAATAAAGAGCGTGAATAGAATAATCTGGAATAAGTGAGATAAAGAAAAGAACAGGAAAAGATTTAATGTGTTCAACAAATAGAGAGGAAGAGAAAGAAAACGGAAAATACAGAACGCTATCTGAAACGGAATAGTCTGAAGAGAGAGAGAGAGAGAGAGAGAGAGAGAGAGAGAGAGAGAGAGAGAGAGAGAGAGAGAGAGAGAGAGAAAACGTTGTACAAAAAAGGGATAAAAAGAGAAGTGTGAAGAAGAAAAGGAAAAAAAGAAAAAAAGAATAACACAAAGATTGCAAGGAATAAAATAAATAGATACGAGCATTAAAACACACACACACACACACACACACACACACACACACACACACACACACACACACACACACACACACACACGGAGCTTGTCAGGAAGAAGGAAGAGTGAAATAAAATAAATCAGAGCAAAACAAACTGCAGTACCGGAAGTGTCGAACGAGAGAACGAGAGAAAAGAGAGTAAGAGAAATAAAGCAATGAAATAACAGGGAAACAGGAGCCAGTGACGGATGAGAGGAGCGAAACGAAATAAATCAAAGTTTACAACGAAAGAAAAAAAGGACAGAGAGAGAGAGAGAGAGAGAGAGAGAGAGAGAGAGAGAGAGAGAGAGAGAGAGAGAGATTGTATTGTTGACGATGTTACGAAGCCAATGTTTTTCACTGATTCTCTCTCTCTCTCTCTCTCTCTCTCTCTCTCTCTCTCTCTCTCTCTCTCTCTCATAATTCATACTACCAGCCTTCCTCGTTCCTTCCTTCCTTGTGCTACATCTTCCTCCTTCTCCTCTTTCTCCTCTCAAATGAATCTGATCCCTCCTCCTCCTCCTCCTCCTCCTCCTCCTCCTCCTCCTCCTCCTCCACCACACTCTTCCTCTCCACTCTTCCCTTCACCTCATGTCCTCCTCTCATTTCCCATCGCTCTCATTCTCTTCCCCTTCTCGCTCCTCTCCCTTCCTGCTGGCCCTTCCGCCCTTCCTCCCTGTGGCATTCTCTCCCCTTCAGGAAATCTGGTGCTCGCTTGAAAACCAAAGAAATTCCAATGTCGCAGTTACAGCCTGACTTGTGACGCACCATTTCGCCGAGAGAGAGAGAGAGAGAGAGAGAGAGAGAGAGAGAGAGAGAGAGAGAGAGAGAGAGAGAGAGAGAGAGAGAGAGAGAGAGAGAGAGAGAGAGGAAAGGAATGTCGAAAAACGAGGAGGAAAAGAGGAAGAAATTGGCAAGAGGAATAGAACAAAGTAAAAGAGAAGAGGAGAAAGAGGGAAGGTATTGAGTAAAGAAAGCAAAATGGAGAAAAGGAGAGAAGAGAGAAAAGGGAGAAGGAAATGCCCAATAAATATAAGAAGAGACGAATAAAGACAAACATAAAAAAATAAAAATAAAAGGAGGAAGGCACGACAGAAGAAAAAGCAGGAAAAAAGAGAAGAGAGAGAAATAGAGAAGATAAAAGTGAATAAATAAAAGATAATGAGACTAAAGGAGAGAGGAATAAAGATGAGGAGAGATAAGGACTGAAAAGGAAAACATGAAAACAGGAGGATGGAAAATGGAGGATGAGAGGGAAGAACAAAGGAGGAGGAGGAGGAGGAGGAGTAGGAGGAGGAGGAGGAGGAGGAGGAGGAGGAGGAGGAGGAGGAGGAGATACGTTCTTCCTCCATGTTTACTGTGAGTCATCAGCATTGGGTCAACATTCCTTCTTTCCACGCCTACACACACACACACACACACACACACACACACACACACACACACTGCTTTTACGTTTCTCTCCTTTAACCAATTACTGTCAAGAGTGCAAATATTCTCTCTCTCTCTCTCTCTCTCTCTCTCTCTCTCTCTCTCTCTCTCTCTCTCTCTCTCTCTCTCTAAGCTAAGTTAGATTTAGTGAGCGCTGAGACAGTGAGAAACTATAAAAGAAACGAATTTATACTCCTACTACTACTACTACTACTACTACTACTACTACTACTACTACCACCACCACCACTAATAATGCTAATACTACTGCTACTACTGTTGTTACTACTATTTTACTACAACTACTACTACTACGACAACAACAACAACTACTACTATTACAACAACCACTACCACTACCACCACTACTACTACCACTACTACTACTACTATAAGCCTCTCAGAACGCCAGAATCGCCACAGTTTATATCCCTGACTCACGAAATTTCCCCAGACACCTATCCATCGACCGCCGCTTATGGAGAGAGACCAATTAATAGGACTTCCCCACTTCCCGCCTCCTCCTCTTGCTGGAACTCGAACCAAGGCACGAAGGTTTGTTGGTTTAGCAAATGAACCAGTGAGCCACGCGATTCCGAGGGGCTTAAAGGATTGGGTATGTGTTGTCTAAGGATATGGTGGTACTGGTGGTGTGAGTGGTGGTGGTGGTGATGGTGGTGGTGGTAATGATAGTGGTACTGGTAGTGTTGTGAGTGGTGGTGGTGTCGAAGGAAATTTTGTTGTGTGTTTATGAAGGAATGGTGTGGTGGTGGTGGAGATGTCGAAGGAGGTTAGCACTGATCAAGTGAAGGATAGGTAGAAAAACAAGAACAACAAGAATAAGTAGAAGAACAAGAGTAACAACAACAACAACATCAACAACACCAATAACAACAACCACAATACTACACACCACCATTACGAAATCTCTACCACACTGCAACTTACACTTTCACCACCATCACCACCACCACCACCATATGCCGCACCATATCTCTCTTACGTCACCACCACCACCACCACCACTACCAGTACTGACAAGATGAAGAGGCTACAGTCAAAAGAACATCACCTTTTCACCACCCTAAGGTCTATTACTGGAAGTCACCATTCACGCCACGTCTCCTCAGCGCATCCCCTCAATGGCACCAGTACGCAGAGGGAAAGACCAAAGATGAGGGGAAAAATAGCGAAGAGTAAGAAAGGTATAGGGGAAAAGACTAGTTATTCATATATCTCTTTCTGCTTCTACTGCTGCTACTACTACTACTACTACTACTACTGCTACTACTGCTTCGATATAATGTAAGGAATAAAAGAGGAGTGAAATGAAACAAGGACACGCGCGCACACACACACACACACACACACACACACACACACACACACACACACACACACACACACACACACACACACACACACACACTACTACTACTACTACTACTACTACTACTACTACTACTACTACTACTACTTCTATTACTACTACCACCATTACTTCTACCATTACTACTACTACTACTACTACTACTACTACTACTACTATCACCACTACAACTACAACAGCTACTACTACTACTACTACTACTACTACTACTACTACTACTACTACTACTACTACAAAAGAAAAATTGACAAAAAAAAAAAACAAACAGAAAAATCACGGAGAATAATGGAGGAGAAAGATGAAAGGAAACAAAAACACACGAATACTAACAACACCTTAATAGAAAACGAGGAAATGAAGTGAAGTGAGAACACGAGAAGGTAACAAAGAAAACGAGGAGAAACATGAAAGAGAACACGGAGAACACGACAACCACCACCACCACCACCACCACCACCACGGGTTTTGCTTCTTTGGGCACAGATCACGCAGCGCTCTCTCTCTCTCTCTCTCTCTCTCTCTCTCTCTCTCTCTCTCTCTCTCTCTCTCTTCACATTAACTCATTTACATGCTTAAATTCTCACAAAGGAGGATCTTATAATGAAAAATGAAAGAGAGAGAGAGAGAGAGAGAGAGAGAGAGAGAGAGAGAGAGAGAGAGAGAGAGGGTCTGATGGTACTGAGTAGGCGGAGGATCAAGTAGCTCAGTGTGCGGAGGAGGAGGAGGAGGAGGAGGAGGAGGAGGAGGAGGAGGAAAGGAGGAGGAGAAAGGAACGCGGACTGAAGAGAGAGAGAGAGAGAGAGAGAGAGAGAGAGAGAGAGAGAGAGAGAGAGAGAACATTAATTAGACTCCTAGCTCTAATGGTAAAGTCTTGCTGAGCTAAACGAGGCCATCCTTACAATCCTTCCCTTCACTCCCACACTCACTCCCTTCACTCCCACACTCCCTTCACTCCCACACTCCCTCAGTCTCAGCCTACAGCATTTCCACTTATCACCCATTTCCTTTGTTATCAATCTCCATAAAGAACATTACTTAACCCCTTCAGTACCAGGACGTTTTACCATATTCATTCTGCTGACTATTTGGTGATTTTTATGCAGCTTCAGAAACTTATATGGGGGTTCCAAATAGTGAAAACTGTAGCCATTAATCTTTGGACTTCAATAGACCCTTCCTAATATCAATGAAATGGTCTAATCGTACACAAATCTCAAGGTAAAAATGTGCCTCAGTACTGAAGGGGTTAAGAAAATATGAAGAAAATAAATGAATCACGTTTAATTACCTACAATATTCCCATCTATTATACACAAAGGATTAGAAGAACAAACATTACTAAAGGACTCTAAGGTAAAGGATGTAGGATAGTTATGGCGAAGGTTCCTCCCCCCACAGGCAGGTAACGGTGGACATCTTGCCGAGTCCTCGCTTCTCGTCAAAGGAAAGGGAAACACTCGCCAGGTTATTAATAGAACACGCTATACATTTCTTATGGGTTGATTCTCGAGCCTTACTTGACGTCACAGTTAAGTGGGGATATGATTCTTTCTCTCTCTCTCTCTCTCTCTCTCTCTCTCTCTCTCTCTCTCTCTCTCTCTCTCTCTCTCTCTTCAAGCACACTTCCATTAGCTTAATCTTCTTTGCAGTAACAAGTCAAAAACTACACACACACACACACACACACACACACACACACACACACACACACACACACACACACACACACACACACACACACACATGTAGTGTAGTGGTTAGCACGCTCGACTCACAATCGAGAGGGCCGGGTTCGAATCCTGGCGCGGCGAGGCAAATGGGCAAGCCTCTTAATGAGTAGCCCCTGTTCACCTAGCAGTAAATAGGTACGGGATGTAACTGGAGGGGTTGTGGCCTCGCTTTCCCGGTGTGTGGAGTGTGCTGTGGTCTCAGTCCTACCCGAAGATCGGTCTATGAGCTCTGAGCTCGCTCCGTAATGGGGAAGACTGGCTGGGTGACCAGCAGGCAACCGAGATGAATTGCACACACACACACACACACACACACACACACACAC
>NC_059299.1:1907500-1920000 GCF_017591435.1 Portunus trituberculatus
GTAATATTTTCTTTCTTTCGTGTAAAAATTAGCTGCAGTGTTTAATTTTTTTGGAGTTCTCGTCTCGTGTGTCTTTTATGTGTTTGAGTAATGAAAGGTTTGGAGTTCTTTTTTTTATTCTTTTCCTTTTTAATTGTTTTCCTATAATTTTTTCCTTCTTTCGTGGAAAAAGTCTTTGCACTGTTTTATTTTTTGGTCTTCTCGTCTTTTGCTTTCTTTTTCCTTTTTTTTTATTCCTTTCCTGTAAAATTTTCCTTCTTTCATGTAAAAATTATTTGTTTTATATTTTTGGTTTTTGCATGAACGAAGAGAGGAACTAATTGCATGATTCCCTCTTTATTCCATTTCTATTGCCTTTTTTTTCGTTCTTGCTTCTTTAATTTCCTTCATTATGCGTCTTCCTATTTTCCTTCCTATCTGAATTTTTCCGTTTCAGTTTCTTGGTCTCCTAATCTTCTTCCTCTTTTTTTATCTCCTCGTTTTTACTTTCAAAAGCTCCTTCTATTTCTGGTTTCTTTCTTTGCCTTCTCTGATTTCATCCCTTCCCTTGCAACCTCTTCTCATTGTTTCCTGTTTCCACTCATCTTGCTTTTTTCTCTCTATATTTTATCTTTCTGCCTTACACTGGAGTCTTACTTTAGAGAAGATGGTGCGTCTCAAAGCGCTGCGTTAGAACCAAGACAGCTGCTGGTGTTTCATCTTACTTTGTGTCACTTCCCCTCCTTCTAATCCTTCACTTTCTCTTAACCTTCACCTTTCCAGAGAATGACCTCGTGTTGATAAACTTCATTTCCCCTGATAAAAACGTCCTTTCCTACACCCTGTTGTTCACTGGAAGTCCCACGCACGCGCACACACACAGACACACACACACACAAACACACACACGCCCGGTAGCTCAGTGGTTAGAGCGCTGGCTTCACAAGCCAGAGGACCGGGGTTCGATTCCCCGGCCGGGTGGAGATATTTGGGTGTGTCTCCTTTCACGTGTAGCCCCTGTTCACCTAGCAGTGAGTAGGTACGGGATATAAATCGAGGAATTGTGACCTTGTTGTCCCGGTGTGTGGTGTGTGCCTGGTCTCAGGCCTATCCGAAGATCGGAAATAACGAGCTCTGAGCTCGTTCCGTAGGGTAACGTCTGGCTGTCTCGTCAGAGACTGCAGCAGATCAAACAGTGAAACACACACACACACACACACACACAGCCTTCATAATCCAGCATTAGGAGGGCGGCAATGGGTCCACAGCGGGGCGATCGTTTAGTCAATGCGGTGGCGCGTGTTTTGGCAATGCCTCGGGGAGCACTGAACACGGAGGCTGATGAGGGCAAATGACTCCCAGCCCGGTGGGTGCCGCGCTGAGTAGGCCGAGTGGCGGTGAAGTGGAGGGTGATGGAGAGGCAGGAAAGAGGTCGAGGGTGGAGAGGGGAGGAGGGGAGGAGGGGAGGAAGGGAGGAGAGTGGGGCGACCAGCATTAGGGTCCGTGTACTCACCTGTCCAATGGCCTCCTTCAGCTTGTACTGGTTGAGCTGTTCGTACTCGCCGTTCTTCTCAATGCTGACGCAGCGGGACTCCTTGAGGGGCCGCCGCCTCAGCCGCGGGGACGAGCAAGGCGAGCCGTAGGGCGAGAAGGGCACGTTGGGGTAGATCGGACGCTCGCCCATGTTTACACTCTTGGACTGGATGAGGCGCGCTATGTGCGTACCGCGCCGCGTGCCCACTCCCTGGCCGGGGGCGGCGGTCCCCTTTGGGGGCGCACAGGGGCCGTTTTCATCCACCGAGTTGGCACGAATGGTGGCCAGCGAGCCTCGCTCCACCATGGAGTTAACACGCGACAACATACGCAGCTCCTCGCACACACTGCGGCTCGGCTTGTGTTCTGTAATGCTCCAGCCGCTGCTAGTGGGCGTCGAGATAGCGATGGTGGTGGGGAACTCGTCTAAGGAATCATTGACAGACACTTCCGCGGCAGGCTGCGGCACAGGATTTACAGCTACCCCTTTCTGCGCCTCGCCGCTGCTTGCCACAGTCTTGGGCTCCGTGGCAGGCGTCGTCTCGCCGCCAACCGACGCGCCTGAGCCTCCCTGACTGGCGGGGGAAATGGCGAGGCGCGCAACTGAGTCTGCCAAGTTATCATCTCGGCTTTTGTCCGTCGTCTTGGCGTCCGCGTCGCTCCAGCTCTTATCGCTGCTGCCGGAGTGGCCGTTGACGGAGGGCCTGGAGCCACCAGGGCTGGGCGTGTCTGGCGTCCTAGCGGTGCTGGCGGTGCTGGCCGTGTCTAGGCTGCCGCTGGTGTTGGGGCTGCCAGGGGTGTTGGACGTAGGCGTGACCACGGGCCGGACTCCGAGGGTCGCCGGGTCACCACTGGGGCGCTCCTCGGGGGGCCGCGAGTCCTTCCTGAAGTAGCCAGGGTCATGGCTGGCCAGCTCGTCGCGGAAGGAGGCGGCAGGGTGCTGGTGGTGCCGCTTGCCTCCCGCCCCGCCCAGGCCGCCGCGCTCCGCCTCATCGCCCTCCTCCTCGATGGCCGTGTGTCTGCGGGAAGAAGAAGCACTGGGTGAGTGTGTGGGTGTCTGTGTGGGAATAGAGGGAAGGATTCAAAATGACTTGAGTAACAACAACTATCTTAGCCACAACAAGTACACAATTACCACAGCGACAGCTGCGCGCCGCCACAATCCCTGAGGCAGCGAGATAACTTGAGACTCGCCGCCCACCACAGCCTCATTAACCGCCAAACTATTCCCACTCTCCTCCAAGAACGAGCACTGTTTCATATTTACTTGGCAAACTCCGCTGATTGGCCACCGCTAACTTTGGAAATCATTAGCTCACCTATGAAACTTTACCGTCTCCGCCGTAACACCTGCGTGAACAGTGAGCACCCGCAACACGAGAGAGAGAGAGAGAGAGAGAGAGAGAGAGAGAGAGAGAGAGAGAGAGAGAGAGAGAGAGAGAGAGAGAGAGAGAGAGAGAGAGAGAGAGAGAGAGAGAGAGAGAGAATTAAAATTGCCTTAAACGAATAAGATTTAATTCATCTGTCTATCAGTCTATCTATCTGTCTTTCTCTTTCTTCCTCTACGTCTTCCTCTTTCTCTTCTTCCTCCTGCTCCTGCTCCTCCTCCTCCTCCTCCTACATAGAGCAGTAACCCATTAGTGTCAGGTAGTATTGGAAACACACACACACACACACACACACACACACACACACACACACACACACACACACACACACACACACACACACACACACACACACACTAATTAGTCACTGGTAAGAAAACATACAATTCACGATTTCTTTCTTTCCTGCGAAGAAAAGAAAGAAGAAAAAAAAGATGACAAATGAAAGATGGGGACGAAGGAAGAGGAAAGGAGGCGAGGAGAGAAGGGAGGCAGAAGAAAATACAAAGAGAAGTGTGGAATGGAGAATGGAGGAGAATAAGATGAGACCTAGAATAAGAAAGAGAGTATTTGTATGGTTTTAGAGAGAGAGAGAGAGAGAGAGAGAGAGAGAGAGAGAGAGAGAGAGAGAGAGAGAGAGAGAGAGAGAGAGAGAGAGAGAGAGAGAGAGAGAGAGAGAGAGAGAGACTAACATTACACACTGAAGAAGACAAAAATAGGTAAAAAAAAAAAAAAATAGACTGGGAAGGATATTAACATCAAGCGGGGCTTCCAACAGGCATGGGTTCGCTAGGGGCTGCGTGATCAAGCGAGGTAAAGGGGCGGCAGGTTGTCAGGATCCCACACGGGCGGTAGTGACGCGGCGGCGGTGGGCGAGAGGAGGAAAAAAGCGCCGGAAGGAGACAAGCAGAGGATAAGATTGCTATATTTAGACCAGGAGGACGTGAAGGTGGATGGTGAGTTACGTATGGTGTATTCTTATTTCTGCCAGCCAGGTAAGGGATGATGAGGTGGTGGTGGTGGCTGGAGAAGATTCATAGTTCGCATTGACAGTGGTTAAGATGGTAGTTGGGAAAGTGGTAGACAGTTAAAGAGAATGCCTGATAGTGGTGAAGACATTAATAGCAATGATACACAGTGGTGGTGGTGAGAAGTGTTGGTAGTGATGGTAGTAGTGTAAATATTAGTGAAGATAGTGGTAGTAGTGGTGAAGAGAGTCCTTGAATATTGGTAGTGATGGTAGTAGTATTAGTAGAAGCATCAGTGAAGATAATGGTAGTGGTGAGGATAGTGTCTGAGAGTGTTGGTAGTAGTAGTAGTAGTAGTAGTAGTAGTAGTAGTAGAAACATTAATTAAGATAGCGGTGGTGGTGGTGGTGGTGGTGGTGGTGGTAGAGGTGGACAGAAGGAAGCAGTACTAGCAGGAACAGAGAGGCAGGTTCAAGGAGCGGCTGAGACAATGGAGGGCTTCTTGGGAGACGAGGATGAGAGAGGCAGGCCATAACAGCACGTCTAGACCCTGGCACCAATCATGAAGCGAGAAGTGAGGGCATGAGAGGGAGCAAGGCGAGGCGCTAATGAAATGCGTGACCTGCCTGGAGGAGAAAGCTGACGGAGACCTGCAGGAGAACTCAGAGAAGTGGGGAACGCGAGGGACAAGGAGGAACAAGGGTCAGGTCGAGATGTTGGCCCACTAATCGCACAGGGTCGAATGGTAACTAGCTTGGAGGATTGTAGGATAGAAAACATCAGGAAAAAAAACGGAACAGAATGAATAGTAACGAAAAAAAGTAATAAGGAAAAGAAAAACTGGAAAAAAGTAACAAAAAACAAAAATGACTACTGTGACTTTTTTCCTGGTACTTTTTTTTTCCCAGTTCCAGGCTTAGAGTGTGTGTGTTGGGGGCGGGTGAGGGGAAGTGGGAAGGGATACCAGGCTGCAGGCGACGTAGAAGGCGAAGAAGAAGCGTCACTCACCAATAGACTAATACTCGTCACGTCCTCGTTGCTTTTCCCTTCATCTAATGAGTTTCAACCCTCACCACTGCTCCCCTCCTTTCCCCTCTCTCCCCTCGTCACCCCATGCATAATTTCTTCAGTGCCTCTCCCCTCTCTGCTTCCTCTCTGCTCTTTTGCCTTCTCCCACTCTGTTCTCTACTCACTCTCCCTCTGTCTCTCACCAGCCTCCCCTCCTTCACTCTTCCGTAATTTCCTGTTCCTCTCTGTCACTCTCGCCTCCCTCTTCCCCTCACACCCCCTTCCTTGCTGCTTTTCGCCTTTACTTTCCCTCCCTCACTTCCCCTCACGTACTTTTCTATTCCCCTATCACTCTGTTTTCCCCCCCTCTCTCTCTCTCTCTAAGCCCCAAAGAGACGAGAAACAAAAGAGGAGAAAGATTCAGACGTGTATTTTTTTCATGTGGCTTTTTGGTGCTTAAGGTAATCTCTCTCTCTCTCTCTCTCTCTCTCTCTCTCTCTCTGTTGTTAATCTTACACACACACACACACACACACACATACCTATTGACTATGCATATTAGAAACCACACCTGTCTTGACCACTCAACGTCTCTCTCTCTCTCTCTCTCTCTCTCTCTCTCTCTCTCTCTCTCTCTCTAAGCCCCAAAGAGACGAGAGACAAAAGAGGAGAAAGATTCAGACGTGTATTTTTTTCATGTGGCTTTTTGGCGCTTAAGGTAATCTCTCTCTCTCTCTCTCTCTCTCTCTCTCTCTCTCTCTCTCTCTCTCTGTTGTTCATCTTACACACACACACACACACACACACACACACACACACACACACACACACACACACACACACACACACACCTACTGACTATGCATATTAGAAACCACACCTGTCTTGACCACTCAACGTCTCTCTCTCTCTCTCTCTCTCTCTCTCTCTCTCTCTCTCTCTCTCTCTCTCTCTCTCTCTCTCTCTCTCTCTCTCTCTCTCTCTCTCTCTCTCTCTCTCTCTCTCTCTCTCTGGGTAGCGACCACAAACACAAATAAGTAAATAAATAAACAAGTACCAGGAAGGAAAATCTTGGAAGGAAGAGGAAGAAGAAGAGGAGAAAGAGGAGAAGGATGAACTGAACTAGAAAAAAAACAACACTTTCTCTCCTTCATTTCCTCGTTCCCCCCCTCCTCTCCCCGTCCCTGTCTTCCTTCCTTCTTTCCTTCCTTCTAGCTAAATACTAATGATGCAAGCCAGTTCCCGGTACCAATTCTTTTATTTCCTCTCTCACTCTCTTTAGTCGATGTTATCTTCTCTCTCATAAGAAAGCGAATGATCATGAATGTTTGAGCAGTGAGACAAATTTAGCGGTGAGATGTCAGTGAAAAGAAGAAGGCTGGATGAGAAAAGAGAAGAGAAAGATAGAGGGAAACGAGAAAGAGAGGGAAAGGAGAAAGAGATGGAAGATGAAGGGAAAAACAAAGGATAAAAGAGAAGGAAAAAGAAGGGAAAAGAGGTAGGAAAAGATAGGAAAAAGAATGGATAAATGAGAATGTGAGGAAAGATAAGAATAGTAAAAGGAAAGAAGAAGAATGGGTGAGAAAATAGAAGAAAGAGAAAGAGGGAAACGAGAAAGGAACAGAAGAGAGAAAGGGAAATTGTAGAGATGAATGGAAAAATAATAATATAAAACTGGTGATGGATGAGAGAGAAAAGAGGAAAAAACGTAGGAAAAGAGAGGAAAAGAATGGAAAAATGTGAGAAAAGGTGAAAATAGTAAGAGGAAAGAAGAAGAACGGGTGAGGAAAATAGAAGAGAGAGAGAGAGAGAGAAAGAAACGAGAAAGGGATGCATGAAAGAAAGAAAATGAAAGATTAAAGGAAAAATATGAGACGGATGATGGATTAGAAAGGGAAAAAGGGAGAAAAAAGGAAGGAAAAGACAGGAAAAGAATGAAGAAAATGTGAGAAAAGATAAAAATAGTGAGTGACGGAGACAAGAAAAAAATAAATAGATGAAAAATAAAATGAAACAAGGAAAAGTGAAAAAAAATGAAAATAAGAAAGAAGAAAGTGGAAAAAAGGAGAAAAGGGAGACAAGAGGATTGGAGAAGATAATAGGTAGAAGAAGGAATAAAGGAAGGAAAAATAGGGAGGATGGGAAGAGAGTAAAGAGGATCGGAAGTAAGGGATAAAGGAGGAGGAGGAGGAGGAGGAGGAGGAGGAGGAGGAGGTACGTCACTTTCGAACATTAAGTCTCACAAGTGTCTCCTTCTTTATTTCCTGATGGTTCAAAGTCACTCCTGCCTTTTTCCTCTGCTTTTCCCTATTTTTCCTCTTTACCTGTTGTTTTTTCTATTACCTCTTTCTTTTCCTTCCATTTACTCTTCCCTTCCTCCTCTCTTCCACATCTTACCTATATTCTCACAACCTTTCTCTCTTCCTTTTTCTCTTTCCTGCATTTTCCATATTTCCTTACCCTCATTCACCTCACTATCTTCTATTTCTTCCTCTATTATCCATCATTTTCACTATTTCCCTTTCCATACTGAATTCGCTTCGTTATCTTGCATTATCCCTCTCTTATTACACTATTTCCCCTTTTTATCCATTCTCCTTCTCTGACTATCCTTTGAGTAGGTCCTCCCTGTCACCTGTTTGTATTCCATCAGCTTCGGTCCCCAGCAATCAATTCGCTTCGTTATCTTGCATTTTCCCTCTCCCATTACACTATTTCCTCTTCTATCTATTTTCCTTCTCTCACTATCCTTCCTAAAGAGTAGATCCTTCCTGCCTCGCGTCACCTGTTTGTATTCCTTCAGCTTCGGTCCATGCAATCCGTCTGTCTATCTCAGTGTGTCCCTTCACGTCCCTTCACTCCGCCATCAATCTGCGTCTCCCGTTGCCTCAAGATATGCCGGACAATGCCTTCCCTAGCACTGATGAACTGCAGCACGGGCAGAGGGTGAAGAGGACAAAGGAATGTGAAAAAGAGAGGAATCTGAGAAGGGGACAGGGTGGAAGGGAGCCAGAAATTGAGGGAGGAATGGGAAAGATGTAGAGGATGGAGGAGAAATGAATGGTAAGTAAAGGGGGAGTTTTAGAGGAGAGATTGATGGTAGAATATATATATGAAGAGAAAATATGTGGTACAGATGTGCTTTGGGGGTCCGAGAGGTCTCCAAGCGCACGGGTTCGAATCCTTTCCATAGAGTGTAGGTTGGGCTTTCTCACTCGGGGCAATGGTTTCCTAAATTCCCGTGTAAACCCACATGGTATAAATAAAGAAAGAAAGTAAGAAAGGACAAACAGAAGGAAAGAAAATGGGGAAAGGGGAGATTAATAAAAGGAAAAGAGGGAAATATGAAAAAAAGGGAAATGAAAACAGAAATGATAAAAAGAGAAACCATAGAAAAATAAAGAAATGAAATGTACGGAAAATCAAAGCACATTTACATTCTTTAATTCCCTAAACATCACCCCCAAAAAAGACTCAGAAATGGAAAAAAAAGAGAAACAAAAACCATCACTATCTACATCCCCCTTCTCACCATCCTTACCAAACCCATTTACTCACCCATCACCATCAAATCACACCTATCACCCCTCACCATCCTTTCACCATCATATCCACCTCCTCTCATCTCCAATTCCACGTACCAGTTTCTCGCTTCACATGACTCCCCTTCCCTGGTGTGGCGACAACCTCCTTTTCCCCCTTTTCCCCTTTTTTCCCTTTTTTTCCAGCACCAACAAGAGCCAGAGATGTATTCGATGCAATTAGAGTTTCGTAACCTTCCATCGCTTGTGAATGTGGTTGATGAGAAGATTGAAGGAGATTGCACTGAGGAATAGGAAGAGGAGGAGGAGGAGGAGGAGGAGGAGAATGAGGAGGAGGAGGAGGAGGAGGGGAATGAAGAGGAACTGAATATAAGGAGGTAAGTATAGAAGGAAGGTGAAGGGAAGGTAATGTAGAGGTAAGTGTGCAGAGTAAGTGAAATGTGACAGTCTCTTACCGTAGAGTTTTTTGAGACAGGCTGAATATGTGGAGGGGTGTTTACTGAGAACTAGAGAGAGAGAGAGAGAGAGAGAGAGAGAGAGAGAGAGAGAGAGAGAGAGAGAGAGAGAGAGAGAGAGAGAGAGAGAGAGAGAGAGAGAGAGAGAGAGAGAGAGAGAAAGAAAAAAAAAAAAAACACACACACACAAACAAATCGATACACAGACACACAGACATATACACAGACACTAAACCAACAGGAAATGCAAATAAGGAGTGTAGGAAAGGAAACAAGTGCAGTGTCCCACGCAGCGCTGATGACAGACGACACCCATTAATTCCCCATCACTTCCCCTGAACCAGACACCGCTAATGACTGCCATGAAGAGGATACACACTGAGCCCGCCAGAGTGTGCGATGGAAGGGCCGCGGTGTCTTTAATCTTAAGCTGCGAAAGGAGGAGGAGGAGGAGGAGGTGGAGGTGGAGGTGGAGGAGGAGGAGCAAGAGGAGGAGGTGAAGGAGAAGGAGGTGGAGGAGTAGGAGGAGGAGGAGGAAAAGGAGGAGAAGCAGGAGCAGAAGCAAGAGCAGGAGCAGGAGCAGAAGCAGGAGCAGGAGCAGGAGGAGGAGGAAGAGGAGAAGGAGGAAGAAAAGGAGAGACAAGAGCAGGAGGAAGAGGAGGTAAGAAAATAAGCAAGTTGTAGAAAATTATCCATCTCTCTCTCTCTCTCTCTCTCTCTCTCTCTCTCTCTCTCTCTCTCTCTCTCTCTCTCTCTCTCTCTCTCTCTCTCTCTCTCTCTCTCTCTATTTCGCCTCTTTCTCACCAGTTTGTCATCCATTTTTTCCTTTATTCCTTTACCATCAATTTCTTTCTATATATCCTCGTGTATTCCCTGTAATCTCTCTCTCTCCCTCTCTCTCTCTCTCTCTCTCTCTCTCTCTCTCTCTCTCTCTCTCTCTCTCTGATGGTTGCAGGTCGATACAAAATTCGTACTGGAGCGCTCAGAAGGTCAACAGTGCGAATGAGCGGCCAGTTACCTTGTGGTGGTGTCGCATTTCTCAACACACGGGGAGGGTCGCAGCAACACAACGGAGAGGCAACGCAAAGGAACACAAAGGAAGATAAGAAGTGTGAGTGTGATAGGAGTCAGTATTGAAGTGTGTGTGTTTGAGTTGTGTGTTTGGATTGCTTGTAACACCATAAGTAGGAAGAGAAAGACGCGTGGGTGTGATAGGAGGCAGTACTGAGGTTAGAGTGTTTGAGTTGCGTGTTTGGATTGCTAGTAACACCATTGGTAGGAAGAAAAAGAAGCATAAGTGTGTTATAATGCTGTATTAAGTTTAAGTGTTTCAGTTGTGTGTTTGTAGTAGTAATAATGAGATGAGAGTAACACATGTAGAGCCAAACTGAAGTGGTTTTTCGCTAATCTTGCTTCATTTTCTTGTATGTTTTGGTCAGTTTTCGCTGCAATTCCTCCTAAACGTATAAAGAAGACAAAACAAGAAAACACGACGAAAAAGGGAAATAGATGACATAAATAAGAAAAGAAAACATTATATTGGTATTGGAATGAAAATAACACCCTAGATTTCCAAACAAAGAGACAAGATATAAAGAAAAAGAGATAAAGGCAAAGAACACAAAGACACCAGCAAGACAAACCCAACCTCCGTTTTCTATTCAGTTTTCCAGAGCGAACTGAATAATGAAGCCGTTAAGAGTCCATAAATCTGAGTCATTTTTTTTCCCCCGCAAAGAAATGACTCACGATTAGTCAAGCAGGGAGCGGGTCGGCAAGGAGGGACGGGGCGCGGCGGGGTGGTGATCATTCCAATAATACTCTCTCTCTCTCTCTCTCTCTCTCTCTCTCTGTCTTTGTCTTTCTGTCTTTCTCTCTCTCTCTCTCTCTCTCTCTCTCTCTCTCTCTCTCTCTCTCTCTCTCTCTCTCTCTCTCTCTCTCTCTCTCTCTCTCTCTCTCTCTCAAGGACAGTAGGCGTAGATGGCGTCCTTGACCTTTACGCCTCGTGTGTTACAGAAGTAATGAGCGAGGGGAGAGACTCTGTACGGCTCCCACTAACGTGAACCCTTCTATGTTGTTTGCACGAGAAAGACCGCCAGGAAACACGACCACCTGCTCAATGTATCGCGAGGAAACCCATACAAGAACACCAGGTGAATTATTGGCCCTTACCAAACATACTGTCGAGATAAAATTGCTACAAGACGTTACTTAAACCCTTCATTATTGAGGCACCTTTTTACTTTGAAATTTAAACAACAGAACAAGGGCACCAGCAGACTTTTGGCCCTTAGAAAACAGCCTGTTAAGCTAAAACTACTACAAGATGCTACTTATCCCCTTCATTACTGGGACACATTTTACCTTGAGATTTGTGTACGATTAGACCAGTTTATTGACACTAGGAAGGGTCTATGGAGGTCAGAAGATTAATGGCCACAGTCTTCACTATTTCTATCTCCACATAAGTTTCTGAAGCTGTATAACATCACCAAATAGTAAGCAGAATGAATATGGAAACGCGTCATAGTACTGAAGGGGTTTGAAGGGGTTAAAGAGACGGAGGGAAGTAAGGACAAAGAATGATGAGATAGAAGATGTGGACAATTCTCTCTCTCTCTCTCTCTCTCTCTCTCTCTCTCTCTCTCTCTCTCTCTCTCTCTCTCTCTTTCTTTTCCTGGAGCTCCTGGTCGATAGAATTCATAATGAGCAAAGTTACCTGCGTAGTTTTGGTCACGCGTACTGTAATATTTCATCAGGGTTTCCAAAATGCATAGCGCGGCGGGACTGGGGCGGGGTCTGGGCCATGCGACAAGGACAGCTGAGGGAAATGAGGGTATGGAAGCCGCCACTTACACGAAGCACTACATGACACCCCTGGGATCTCACCGTCACTTATTTATTTACCTGCACGTGAACTGATTAGAGGGAAGGAAGGATGCGAGACGGCGGTTCATTTTCACAAAGAGAGGGGGAAGTAAGACAGCACAGCATATTTTCCCCTCAGCACCCTCGTTTTCTTTAGTCTTTCACGCTTTTCCCTTCCAGTGTCTTCCCATTTTCCCTTCCCTTCACTGTCTCCCATGCATCTCCTCCCCTTCCTATCTACACGAACATCATCTTATCCTCACAATTCTTCCCTATCTTCCCCATCAATCATCAAAAAGTTAACCTTACTGCTTCTCCTCCTCCTCTTCTTCTTCCTCCTCCTCCTTCTCCTCCTCCTGTTACGCTGTTATAGCCGTCATATTCATTGGGTGTTTGAGGAAAGGGAAGAGGGAAAAGGGCAATAAAGGGGAATACAAAAGAGGAAGGAATGAGGGAAAGGTTAAAGAAAGGAAGGAATAAGGAGGAGGAGGAGGAGGAGGAAGAAGAAGAGGAGGAGGTGACGGGAGGTAAAAGAAAATAGCAGAAGTAAATGGAAGGTTAAGATAGATAAATAGATAGACGGATAGATAGATAGAGACAGAGAGAGAGAGAGATAGAAGGACACTAAACAAGCTACCCACCTCACCTCCCAGCCCCACCAAGCCCCCAACACACACACACAAAGAGACACATCAAAGCATTTATAAACGAGTACCATCATTAACAACATTCATCCCCACCATACAACATTCCTTTGCT
>NC_059299.1:1925000-1952500 GCF_017591435.1 Portunus trituberculatus
ATATTTAAGCCCCTTGAAGCCTAAATAATGGCGGCACCTTTACATAAATAGAAAAAAATAAAAAAATAAAGATAATTTATTTTCCATTCACAACGTAAACACACACACACACACACACACACACACACACACACACACACACACACACACACGCAACGAACCTATCAATACCACTCTAACTACCACACTAACCGCTTCCCAGCCACTCATTCCCCACCACCACCCCCCACACTTACCCATATCCCTTTCCACACATCTACACATCCACTTCTCCCACTTCACCCAAGCCACATCATTACAAGCTCCTCTCCCACCACACTCAGTAAGATCATCGCCCTCAAGTTCATATTAAAAACGCTTTACTCTCCCACCACGACTGATATCCACGGCCACAGAGACAACTGGCGGGGTTTTGAAGTGTTTCTCCAGTTAGTAATGTAGAAATATTGTCACTTTGCCTGTAGAACCGTAAAAATTTGCTTAAAAGCGTCTTATTGTCTCACCACGACTGTTTTCAAGGGCACAGGGATGAGTAGCTGAATTTTCAAGAATGTTTCTCCAGTTAGTAATGTAGAAACGTTGTCACTCTGCATCTGGAACAGTAAAAATACCTTAAAAAACTCGTGAAAAATTAAATAAAGTCTCTTGAAATTGAGATGATGCGCAGAAATGTTTGAGAAAGCGAGCCTCACATTCATGGTTAATCAGTCATCAGGTGGAGCAATGGTGGTCTCGATTCCCCTGATATTAACACGCCACGCTTCGATTCCCGTCTTGGTGAATTTAGAATAGTAAAGGAAATGGTAACTAGATTCATAATGACCTTTAATATTCATCTCCTTATCAGCTCCTTCCTCTCTCCCTTCGTGTTTCCTTATTCTCCTTCGTGTTTCCTTATTCTTCCGTTCTTTCTTCCTTCATGTCTCTTTCCCGTAATTCCTTATTCTTCTTCGTGTTTCCTTATTCTTCTTTCGTGTTTCCTTATTCTCCTTCTCTTTCTTATTCTTCTTCGCTTCTATTTTTTGTTTCTGTTCTTTTGTGTTTAGTTTTCTTTTGTGTCTTTTTTATTTCTTTATTTTTTTCCTTATTTCTCATTTTTACATTTTTATTTCTTTTGATCTTTCGTTTTTTTTTTATTATTTATTGACGTACCCTTGTTTTCCTTCAGTCTTTCTCTCTCTCTCTCTCTCTCTCTCTCTCTCTCTCTCTCTCTCTCTCTCTCTCTCTCTCTCTCTCTCTCTCTCTCTCTCTCATTTTCTTTCAGTGCATCTCTCTCATTCATTACTTTACTTCTCCTTCCTTCTTCTCTCTCTCTCTCTCTCTCTCTCTCTCTCTCTCTCTCTCTCTCTCTCTCTCTCTCTCTCTCTCTCTCTCTCTCGCAGCTCCAGTTAGCGCGTGAGAATTTTAAACCTGTCCTATCCACTCCTCCTCCCACGCTTGCTTGAACGCTAGCTTTCCTGGAGACTTGTTTTCTCATTTCCTCCTACTCTTTTCCTCTTTTCCTACTGGTTTTCTCTCTCTTCTAGTACTTCCCTCCCTCCTCTACTCTCTTCCTCCTCTTTTTCTACTGTTTTCCTTCCTCTTCTTCTATTCTTCTCCTTTTTTCCTGCTGTTTTTCTCTCTCTCCTATTACTTCTCTTCTTTCTCTACTGTTTTCCTCTTTTCTCGCTGTTTTTCTCTCTCTTCTACTGCTTCCTTCCTTCTACTGTTTTTCTTATCTTTTCCTTCTGTTTTTCTCTGTTCTACTGTTTTCCTTCATCTTTTACGTCTTTCCTTTTTCTCATTATTTTCCTGTCCTCTATTGGTTTTCTTCTACTCTTTTCCTCCTCTTTTCCTGTTTTCCTTTCTTCTCTAATGCTTTCTTTCCTCTATTGCTTTTTACTTTATTTTTTATTTTTATTCGTCTTTATTTTTCCTCTATTTGTGTTTGCATTATATTCTTTATTCCATTTACCCCGTTTTCTATTCTTTTGTATCTATTTGTCTTATTCTTTCTCCTTCTACCACTCTTTTCATGTCGCTTTTATCTTCATCTTCTTTCTTACACCTCCTTTATCTCTGTCTTCCTTCTCCATAACTCCTCTCCAATCTTCTTCCCTTCTTTAGTATCTTCTCCTTGTCTTCCTCCAACTCATTTATTTGTTTTTCTCATCCTCTTCTTCTTCTTTGTCAACCTCCGCTACTCTTCCCCTGTCTTCCATTACTCTTCCTTTTGTCTTCCTGAAAATTTATTGCCCTCCTTTCATCTTCCCATTTCCCCTCCCTGCACTTTTTATGCGTCGCAGAGACTGGCCAAGGGGAAAAGAATGCTCGGGAACAAAACCCGCGAAAGCTAAACTAACCTAACCAAACCTAACCTAACCTAACCAAATCGGACCTAACTTAACCTTGCCTGACCTAGCGTAACTTAATTTAACGTAACATAACTTAAATCTAGCCAAACATAACCGAGTCTAATCTAACGTAACCTAACTTGAAGCTAACCTGACTTTACGTAACCTAATTTAAACTTCACCTAACCTAACGTAACCTAACCTAACCTAACCTGATTTAACCTTACCTAACCCAACTAAACTTAATCCTACCTAACTTAAACCAAAGCTAACCTAACCTAACGTAATTTTTCTAGACAGAGCAGAGGAACAAAAAAAGACGCGGGCAATTGATTTTTTGGTACATTTAAGTTACAAGAGCAAATATAGAAGCAAGAAGGAGACAGCCAGTCAAGGGAATGAAAGAGTGAAGACACCAGTTGACTCCTGCAATTTTAAGGTGGACAGACTAGAGATGAGAACAAGTAGAAAATCATGTGTAGAGAAGTCGCGGGAAGAGGGCGATATGTAGTTAGTTCAGAAGAGGGGAGGAAATAGCGATGGGAGATGGTAAACAGAACATGGGGAGCGAAGAATGAAAGATCCGGGAGAGACTGAAGAGATGAGAAAACGAAAAGAAAAAGCTCTGATTCCACCTTAAGCCATTTTAATATTGATTCTAGTGACTATTTGGTGATTTTACACAGCTTTAGAAACTCGTGTGGATTAAAATGGTGAACACTGTTGCCATTAATCTTCTGACCTCTATAAACTTTTCCTCATGTCAATAAAATGGACTAATCGTAAAAACATCTAGTACTGAAGGAGCTAAGAGCGCTGGCAAACAGAGAAATGCAAGGTGGAGTCATTAGTGCAAACGTGGAAAGATAGAAAGTTGGACTCAGTAAGGGGAATGAGAACAGTGAATCACAAGCAACACCCGTCACTGCTCCCTGAAATGTCACACGAGTATGGAGGTGTAAAGAAACCTAACCTAACCTAACACCCGTCACTCCTGCCTAGAGCCGTGCCTGAAGCGTCACACGAGTACGGAGGAGTAACTCAAGCGTATCTTTCAATTCACAGGTGTAAATAGATTCATAACAGCAGCGTCCATGGATCACTGCAGCGACAGGACGGGCTGGAAAAGGAACAGACGTGGGTAGAAACTATACGAGAGAACTTAGAAATGAAAGATTAAAAGATTTCCAAGATTTATGCCACAACTGTTTTCCTTCCCTGCTGCTCCTGTTTCCTCATTTCTCTTTTCTTTTTCCTCTTTTCCTCTCCTCTTTATGTCCTCGTTTACTCTCCCTATGGCCTCCTTCCCGGGACTCAGACACCTTCACGAGAGACAAAATATTATTCTAACGTGGGAAAAAGTGACCCAGTTTCTGTCTCGAGTATTATTCTTGTCGTGTCTCTGCGGCGCGAGATTCATATGTATTTATGTATGACTTCCATAGATAATGTTCTGAGTGTATTTTTGTATTTCTCTTCCCATTTTCTTCCCGTCTCCCGTCCTCCTGAAGCCAAGTCACGCACGAAAGTAAGAGACCCGAAACAGTTCATCAGAGAAAATTAATCCCTTCCTCTTTCAAGTTAAGCGTTTCGTCTGTCCGAGAAAAAACGAGGAAGAAGAAGAAGAAAAGAAGAAGAAGAAGAGATGAAGACAAATAACAGAGAGAGAGAGAGAGAGAGAGAGAGAGAGAGAGAGAGAGAGAGAGAGAGAGAGAGAGAGAGAGAGAGAGACTAGAGGAGAGGTACTTGAGGACATCTGCCAGCTTGTTTGCCTTTCTGTCTGTCTCTGTCTGCGTGTCTGTGTGTCTTTGTTTTCTGTCTGTCTGTGTGTCCTCAAGGGATGAAGGAGGAGGAGGAGGAGGAGAAGGAGGAGGAAGAGGAAGAGGAAGAGGAGGAGGAGGAGGAGGAGGAGGAGGAGGAGGAGGAGGAGGAGAGATCAAGAGACAACAAGGACTAAAAAAAAGCGAGTCAAGACGTAACCACATTTACAAACAATCTCTCTCTCTCTCTCTCTCTCTCTCTCTCTCTCTCTCTCTCTTTATGATCATATTTTCATCTCCTCCTCTTCATTTCTCATCTGTCAACCCTTCTTTCTTCCATTACGAATCTTCTTTCTCCTCATTCACTCCTCCTCCTCCTCGTAAGTCCTCATATTCCTCTTTCTCCTCTTGCTCTATTCCTGTCCTCTTCTCGCAAATCCTCCTCCTTCTTGTCATCCTTATCGTCTTCCTCCGCCTCCTCCTCCTCCTCCTCTTCCGCCTTCTCCTCCCGAGGCAAGAGTCCTGCGCTGTGCCGAAGGAATAAATCAAGGCGCCCGTCAGCTGCTTGTGATGTTTCTCCGACAGCGTGATCCTCCGGCTGCCTCCACCTCTTCCACCTCCTCCAGGTCCTGCGCCGCCAATCCACCCCGCCCCTCCGTCAGACAGCCTCCCCTCGCAGTGATGCCTACCCTGTCCTTCCTCAGATAAGCGTTCAGGCCCTTTCTTCCGTGTCATGAAATCATTGTGTGTATCTGCGAGGTATGAGCGAGATAACTGGCTGGGTTTGCAAGGTTGGAGGGTCGTAGATGGGGTGGAAGGAGGTGGAACAGGGTGGAAGGAAGTGGAAAGGGAGTGGACAAAGGTTTAAATGTCAGTGAGGCGTCCTGAGGAAGACAATTTATTTATACAAGATGGGAAATGGCCAAGGACGACAAAAATGTAAATAAAGGCCCACTTGATTGCCAGTTCCTTAAAAGATTAATAGTTAGCCAAAAGTCCTGGACCAAATGTCTTATTACGTAAAGGACTGTAGGATTTCATTTAAGTGTTCGTATGTGTGACTGATCCTTGACTGTGAGAGGGCAAGAGCTTAGAGACTAGAGAATTGCTATGGTGAGTCTTCGCGAGTTATGTCAAGCCACGATAAACTGTCATTTTATAGCGGAACCTTTAGGGCTTAGAGAGTGCAGTGGCGGAGATGAGGCGGAAGGCGATGGAAGGCGATGAAAAGGCGATGAAAAGGCGATGGAAGGCAATGGAAGGCGATGGAAGGCGAATGAAGACGATGGAAGGCGATGGTGATAACGGAATATATTGGAGACTAAAGGAACATTATTTGCTTCGTCTTATCTGAAACTCCAAAGCGTAAAGGAGTATTGGCGGGAACGAGGTGGAAGAAGATGGAAGAGGTGACGGTAAAGGCGTTCAAGAGAAAAGGAATAGCAAAATACTTTACTTCCTGGGATCCGAAACTAACACAACAGAATCTTAACCCACCTGCAAGTATAATTAAGATCGAAAACAGAATAAGGGACGGTAAAGGAACGTACAGATTACTAAAGGAAGATCAAATTTACTTTTCTTATCATAACCTCTTCAGTACTGGGACACATTTTCACCTAGAGTTTTGTGTACAATTAGATCATTCTATTGACATTAGGAAGGGTCTATGGAGGTCAGAAGGTTAATGGCCAGTCTTCACTATTTTAACTCCTTCAGTACTAGGACACATTTTTACCTTGAGTTTTGTGTATGATTAGACCTTTCTATTGACATTAGGAAGGGTCTATGGAGGTCAGAAGATTAATGGCCACAGTCTTCACTATTTCAACCCCTTCAGTACTGGGACATTTTTTACCTTGAGTTTTGTGTACGATTAGATAATTTTATTGACATTAGGAAGGGTTTACGGAAGTCAGAAGGTTAATGGCCACAGTTTTCACTATTTCAATCTTCTCATATGAAGCTGTGTAAAATCATCAAATAGACAAAATGAATATGAAAATGCGTCATGGTACTGAAGGTGTTAAACTTGCTATAGAAGTGTTGACGAGTGACGGAGCGAGAGGCGAGGAAAGGACAAGGTGGTGGAGGTGAAGAAATACGTAACCAGAACTCCTCCCTCTTTAACTTCTTCAGTACCATGACGCGTCTCCATATTAATTCTGCTTACTATTTGGCGATTTTATACACCTTCAGAAACTTATGTGGGGGATTTAAAGGCAATTGCTGTGACAGGAAGGACCCCTCACTGCACCCTCGCGTCGCCGTGACAACCCACGCCAGGATGATGAGGCGCCGTTGGGATCTCTGTCTCTTATGTCACTCGTTTGTCCACCGCACCGCCGCCCTGTCAGTCAGTGTTGCGTCCACCAAGCTTCACGTTGGCTATATCCTTCCTTCCTGTGTCACTCCTCCACCTGCTGCCCACACTCAATTACTACTCCCTGTCTCGCATATACTATTTTCTTATACATGGGGAACTATAGAGGTTAACCTATTCATTTTAACCCCTTCAGTACCATGCCATGTTTTCATATTAATTCTGCTTACTATTTGGTGATTTTATACAGCTTCAGAAACTTACGTAGGGATTAAAAACTGTGAAGACTCTGGCCATTAATCTTTCGACCTCCATAGATCCTTCCTAATGCAAATAAATCGTCTGATCACACCCAAAAATCAAAGTAAAAATGCGTCTAATAGTTTGTAGGTAAAAAAAAAAAAAGTGTACTCAATGAAGAGAACCAACAGTGAATTTGAAGAACTTGATCAAACTAACCTAACCAACCTAACCAAACTTAAACCTAACTTTACCTTACCTAACTTAAACCTCACTTTCTACAACCGCAATACACAAACTACAACTGCAACTTAAAACTCCTCCACTCACTTCTACAATAACACTCCAATACAATTATACCTCAACACAGCATTATAATCCCCACCACTCGTATTTACCCAGCTCACCCTTGCCATTCCCCTGCCATTCTTGTCCCACCTCGTCACGCCTGTCACATCCCACCTTCCCACCCTCCCTCCGCTCACACCCTGCCCTGCTTCTTGTTTGTCATGGTAATCGTGTTAATCCAAGGACGTGGAGAGGGTGATGAAAAAAAAATGCCGCTAATCGTGTTCCTCGAGTAAAGGCAGTGCTGGGTTTGTGTTGAGTGAGAGTATGTTGTCTTTATTGATTGGGTTTGACGAGAGAGCGAGAGAGAGAGAGAGAGAGAGAGAGAGAGAGAGAGAGAGAGAGAGAGAGAGAGAGAGAGAGAGAGAGAGAGAGAGAGAGAGAGAGAGAGAGAGAGAGAGAGAAAATATGTTCAGGTGTTTCTATTGGTATCTCGTGTTTTTTCTCTCTCCACCCCCTCAGATTGCATTCCTTTGAAGTCTGCAGCCATTACTTCAGCTCCGTTGAGTCGCGCACCGGGATGCAGAAGCGGACCAGCCCAGGCGTGGCAATAAGGCGCCAGACACTCCACCAGACACTCACTGGCGCCTTCCTTGTATGACACCTATTGGCACCCTGCTCAGGCACTCAGACACGCTAGCACACACAACACAGCCTGCGAGAACACTGTTACCTGTTACTCGTGTGGCATCCAGGTGAGGCTAATTAGTGGATGGTTTATACAGGTAGTCACAGGTAAGAGTAATTTTTAGTATGTTTTCACCGTTTGCTGTCATTCAGTACCATGACGCGTTCCCATACTCATTCTGGTTACTCTTTGGTGATTTTATACAGCTTCAAAAACTCATGGGGGAGATTAAGATAGTGAAGACTGGCTATTAATCTTCTGAACCTCCATAGAGCCTTCCTACTGTAAATGAAATGATCTAATCGTACACAATTCTTAAGTATTGAAGGGGTTTAAGGGAGGAAATGACAAGCAGTGAAAGGATTAACTATCACTGCAGAATCATCAAAATGCTCTCGTAAACATTGAAAACTTCCTGATAAGAGTGGTAGAGATAAAACACTTCTCAAACTACCAGTGGAATAAGAAATGCACACTTGAAGATCACTAGAAATTCCACTACAGCCATTTAAGATTAGTAAAAGAGAACGTAAACCTTGAAAACATCCTGGGAAAGGTAGTAGATTAAAAAACTTCTCAAACTACCACTGGGACCATAGATACGCACTTAAGTCACGAGAACTTCCACTACAGCCATTTAAGACTAGTGAAAGAGAACGTAAACCTTGAAAACATCCTGGTAAAGTAGTAGAGATTAAAAAAACTTCTCAAACTGCCACTGGGACCATAAATACACACTAAAATACACCAAGAACTTCCACGACAGCCATTTAACCCTTTCACTGCGATATGCAAAAACTTCACAGCACTAAACGCACTGAATAATATCTTCATAAGCACCTACAAGAGAGCAAAACGAAAAAAGATAGATTATACAATTTCTAGTTAGCAAAATGTTTGGTTATGGCTACAAAACGAAATAAAATAGTCCCAGAGAGGTTACTGATTTTGTAAGACATACCAAACAGTAGTCAGTGAGTTAAGAAGGCCGCCGTGGTACAGTAGAACCCGGTGTCCAAGCGCACGGGTTCGAATCCTGTCCACGGTCCGAGTGTAGGTTGGGTTTCCTCACTCGGGGCAACGGTTTCCTAGCGTTTGGGCTTCGAGTTGCAGGTACCACAAAAAGTATCCCCTTCAACCCATAAATTCCCGTGAAAAAGCCCCACATGGTATAAATAAATAAGAAAATAAAGAATGGGAGCACGCACTGGTCTCGCCTGCACCAACACACACGGGGAGGCGGTGGTCAGGGCAGGTCAGAAGGATTAACTCGACAATTTTGCATCACATTTGAATATAATCGTCACAAAGCCAGTATACATATCGCATCCTCAATTCCCTGCCTCGTGTTTCAGAAAAAAAAGGCTGTAATTTTGTAACCCGGACAGTGACGTGGATATTAAACTTTCATATGAATCTATTGAGGCCAAATGAAAAGTGACGGTGCACAATTTACTTCCAAGGACGACACCGGGAGAGGAATAGAAAACGGAAAACAGGTAAGACAAAAAGAAGATACAGAAAAAAAAAAATCTAAGCGTCACACAAACCTTTTTCACGCTCCAGCTTAATAACCAATCAGATTACAGCAAGGGAGGACAGTGATTAATCTTATTGGCTGATGAGTAATGGTTGTCGTGCACTCAGGCGTGGGATTGCATGGAATGTTTTGCCCCTAGAATGTCAGAAAGCAGTGCCACGATCATTTCCTGCTGGTGACGACCCTCCTTACTTGCTGCATTCATGGGGGAGTGAGTGGTGAGGGAGCAGGTCGTGGTGATATAGATGGTGACTATGTGTATACTGATGCTGCTGCTGTTGTTGTTAGCGGCACTATTCTTTTTGTTGTTTTTTGTGTTGATGCGTTTTAATTTTACGGTAGTAGTGGTCGTGGTAGTAGTAGTAGTAGTAGTAGTATCACCACACCACAACAACAGAAGTATAGGTGAATCATAATTACAGCAACACGTACGTAGGTAGTTTAAAAAAGTTTCCCTGTCACTGCTTTGTTGTTGAAGTTGCTGTTGTTGTTGTTGTTGTTGCATAAAAAAGATGAAGGAACACATAACGAGGAACAATAGACCGTGAACTCATGACTCACAGAAGGTTTCCACGTGAACACAAAGCACAAGGAACAAAGGCTGAATTACATTACCATTATTACTGTTACTATTATTATTATTATTATTATTATTATTCCTTGATCCCCACGATATATAGTTTCACCACCAGGACACACACACACACACCCACACACACACACACGCAGGGGAAAGAAGGGAAGGAATGTAGGTCAATATAAGAGACGGAAAAAGCAAGAAAAATGGAGAGAGAGAGAGAGAGAGAGAGAGAGAGAGAGAGAGAGAGAGAGAGAGAGAGAGAGAGAGAGAGGAAAAATAAAGACAAAATGACAGTGTAGGAAAGTAAAAGGAAATAATGGCGCGGTAAAAGGAAGGGAGAAAGAAGGAAGAGAGAGAGAGAGAGAGAGAGAGAGAGAGAGAGAGAGAGAGAGAGAGAGAGAGAGAGAGAGAGAGAGAGAGAGAGAGAGAGAGAGAGACGTGGGGAGCTTTCTGGTAAACACATAACTCATTGATGGAAATACAGCTGGTGACCCTTCAAGATTTAAGCATTTAGGAGAGAGAGAGAGAGAGAGAGAGAGAGAGAGAGAGAGAGAGAGAGAGAGAGAGAGAGAGAGAGAGAGAGAGAGAGAGAGAGAGGAGAGGATGAATGTAACACGGGCCTAAGTAAACAAGGCGGAGAGTCAGGGTCAAACATCTCCTCCTCCTCCTCCTCCTCCTCCTTCTCCTCCTCCTGCTCCACTTCGCCCAAGTTACAGCCTGTTCCTGCTGCTCGTCGGAACAACATGAAGGGGCAAGAAACATTCACTTTCAAGAGATCACTGTTTTACTACCTTATAAAGACGCGCTGACACTGTGAAGTCTCGCCAGGAGGTTGTAGAGGAGGAGGAGGAGGAGGAGGAGGAGGAGGAGGAATACAAAGGAAGACAAACAGATAGGAAGGAGGAGGAGGAGGAGGAGGAGGAACAAAAATGAAAATACAGAATTGTAGAGATGAAATGAAGTAAGAAAAATGAAAAAGTAAAAAAAATGACAGACAGAGAGAGAGAGAGAGAGAGAGAGAGAGAGAGAGAGAGAGAGAGAGAGAGAGAGAGAGAGAGAGAGAGAGAGAGAGAGAGAAACAGAAAACGAAACCAAACTAAAAGGAAACGTTAAGAGAAAAAAAAAACAAGAAAAACAAGAGGTGTGAGGGAACTTTGAAGCATTACCAGCGGGGGGAGACAAAAGACAATCGTAGGACTCGAGGCAAAGAAAACGGAGACAGGAAGGAGATAAGAAGCATCGAAAGAAAACGGAGACGCGGGCATTACAATTGTTCAGGGAGGAAATAATGAAATATGTGTTCCCTGGAGGCGCCTAAACGCAGGTGTGTTGATAAGAGGCGCGTCGATCTTAACACCTGAAGAAGGAGGCGATGAAGGCGGCGATGAAGGAGGTGGTAAAAGAAAACACACAAGGAAATACAGAAGGAAACGAACAAGAACTAGACGATAATGAGTAAAGTGATGAAGAAGGCGTGGAAGAAGAGGAAAAAGAGGAAGAAAATTATGAAGAGGAAAAAAAATGAATTAAAAGGCAATGTACAAGACGAAGCAGAATGCGTAGAAAAAGAAAAGAAAAGAAGAAGAAAGAAAAAGAAGAAAGAAAAAAAAAAAAAAAAAAGGCGAAGAAGACGAAGAAGACGAAGAAGAAGAAGAAGAAGGTGTCAGAGAAAATTGTCATATATCCCCCTAACTTCTCTTTTTTATACTACAGACAAGAATTGAGTCATCAAATTTATACCCCTGAGAGAGAGAGAGAGAGAGAGAGAGAGAGAGAGAGAGAGAGAGAGAGAGAGAGAGAGAGAGAGAGAGAGAGACGGCGGGAAGAGACAAAAAGGGGCGTGAGGGGCGGGAGGAACACACACATGCAAGGTCTTGGAACTCTGGTGGCGTGAGAAACAGGTGTGGCTGGGAGACAGGTGAGGGGAGGTGAGGAGGGGAAGTGAGGGGAGAGAAGAGGCGGGGGTACTAGTGTGGGGGTGAGTTATAGGAGGGTGAAAGGGCGCTAGATTGCAAGGAAGGTGAGAAGAGAAGGACGAAGATGAGGAAGGCAGGAAGGAGGGAGGGGAGGAGGGAGGGAGGAAGGAAGGTCATGACTCGTAGACAGTAAAGATATGAAGGACAAAGGGATTGTAAAAGGAAGGACGAAGAGAGAATGAAGGAATGAAGGAATGGAGGAAGAAAGAAAGGAAGAGAAAGAAGACACGGAACAGAGCGGAAATGTTGAGGAATAGCGAGAGAGGAGAGGAGAGGGAGAGGGAGGGGAAAAGACTGCAGGTAGAGGAAAGGTCATGGAGTGAAGAGACAAGATGAGGAGGAGGAGGAGGAGGAGGAGGAGGAGGAGACTTACAGGTTGAAGGCGAGGAACACGGGGGACATGACCAAGTTCTCAAGACACCCGTCAGTCTTCCCCGGGTAGCGCAAGGGACGCCCCAGGAACACAAGGCATGGGTGTGGGTCGGAGCCGGTAAGGGGGAGGTGGTAAAATGACATCCCCCTCCTCTATTCCTAACCCAATCCTTCCTCCAACTCATCTTTTCCTCCTTCCAGCCATTTCTTCCTCATTCCAGCCATTTTTTCCTTCCTCGTATCTTCCCCTCATCTTTCCCTCCTCATAACCTTTTCCTCCCTCACAATCCATCATTTTCTCTCCCTATGCTATCTTTTCTCCCTTCTCTCCAACCTTCTCACGTGTTCCTTTACCCTAACCTTTATCTTGCCTATCTACCACACGATCTTCCCTTCACTCATCCTGCAGACCATTTCGGCGTCTACACACTTGCTAGCGGCCTTGGGAATAATGTGATGAACGCCCCACGCCAAGGCAAGCAGTATTTGAAGCTCGTCCTTGTTATGCTCTGGACACGCGATATGTTAGGCAGACAGGTAAAGGAGGGATGGAAGTACCTTGGTGTTGATGGATAGTGGGTGGTGGAAGAGCGTATGAGAAGGATGTAGGTGGTTCGTGGGCGTGTTGAGGCATAATTCTTGTTGTTTTTTGTTTTCCACCAGTGTTGTTCGTTTCATTCATGTTGGTGTATTTTTTTTTTCTTGCTACGGTTCTTTCTGATTCGTGTTGTGTTTTTGGTGACAGGGATTAATGTTTGTGTTCTTGTATCCGTGTTTGTGTTTTTCCGGTGTGTTTTGGGGTAACTGGGTGTGGCGAGGGGAGGGCAAGGGAAGCACCACTGGGGGCGTTTCTTGAGGCCCATCAAAGACTTCCCTTCATCTACATATCGACGTGACCTTCCCATCATTTCCTGGCGGCGAGGACGAGAGGAGGCGCCACGCACTGCCTCAGGGGGAGTCCGGAAAAAATACACGTGATTAATGACTTCGTGAAAATTGCAGAGATGAGAAGCGAGTCTGGGCGGTGTACAGCTCACGGCGGCGCCAAACAGCTCATCTTTAATAGGACGCTTTGTGAGGCGAGGGAGGCGCAGGGAGCAGGCAGCGCATGAACCTGGCTTAGAGTATCACTGGGTTGTCTATCATAGGCTGATGGTGAATAGGAGTGTGTATAGGAGGGTTATGTTTAATGCTGAGCCTACACCTCCTCCTCCTCCTCCTCCTCCTCCTCCTCTTCCTTCTTCCCCTCTTTCTCTTCCTACTCCTCCTCCTTTGCTTGCTTTATCTCTATTTCACTATTTCTTTCATAATATACTACCTGCACCACACACACACACACACACACACAATATGTTATCCAGGCAGGTCGTATAAAAGCTTACAGTCAGCTATTGCATGTTCCACCCAAGGACGAGACCTCGCTCCACCTGGCCACACCTTCCACCCTCCACCCTCCCACCTCACCCCTGACCGCCTCCATTCCCTTACCACGTGTCCCTGTCTCCCTCCTCCTCCTCGTCATTCTTTTTCACTTGTGTTCGGTTTGTTTCTTTCTTCCTCCTCCACTTATATTTCTCCACTTTCTTATCTCCATTTGTGTGCATTTTCTTTCCTCCTCCACCTTTGTCTCTGTATTTTTTCTACAGCTATGTTTCTTTCCTTCATCTCCGTTTCTCCAGTTTTTCTTTTCTCTCCATCTTTACTTTCCAAGGGCATAAAACTCTCACCCATTCCTATATTCTCTCTTTCAGTACTTTCCCTCCCTTTCACCATATCTACTTTCACTTCCTAATCTCTTTCACTCTTCAACACTCGAGGCTCTTTCAATCATTCTCTCATTCTCCACCACCACCACCAGCTCTTTCTCCTACTCCTCGTTTTTTCCATATTCCTTCCCTATTAACGTGACTTTCCGTCTTCCCACACTCCCCCGTACCTCTCCACTGCCATTCCTACTCTCTATCATCTCTCACACATCCTCCATATCCTATTGCTGGCTTTTTAATGCACATATCTCCCAGCTTCTTGACGGTTGGCCTCGCACGGAAGGACTCTTTTGCATACCCTTCCAAAAATCCTTCGAAATCCTTCTAAAGTTGTAAAGGAAAAGGAATATCCAGTTAGGGAAATGAAAAATAGGATTAAGTAAACGAAAAATATGTGGATTGAATATAAAAAGGGGAAAATATTAACGTTGTGAGGAATTCTAAAGGGATTGAAAGAACTGTAAGGGGGATGTTGACGGTGAGGGATGTAAATATGTGGAAAAATAAAGGGAGTAATGAAAAGGTAAACGTGACGCAAGAGAGAACGAGAGAATAACAGGAAATATTGATGGCACGAGAGATAAAAGTGTAAAAATATGGGAAAAAGGTGAAAAATATTGAAAAGAGTGAAGTCAGAGGAGGGGTCTCGATAATTTTAAACATTTTTTCTTTGTTTTCGTGGTTATAATTGTTCCATACGACTACTACTACTACCATAACTACTGATAATACTACAAAAACTACTACTACTACTACTACTACTGCTATGACTTACAGCAACAATATCACCACCACCACCACCACCACCACCGCAAGTAGACACGAACCTCGTCTCTATCACCACTCCACAGTTCGTCCCTTAAATCACCATCAACTTCACCGTAAAACCACCTTCTTCCTCCTCCTCCTCCTCCTCCTTCTCCAGCTCAGTTCCATCCTCTTTAAGTCTGCCTCCTCTTCCCGTGTGCCGTGCGGAGTAGCCACTGCGTTCCTCCATCCACTCTCCTTTCTTCCAACCATCCACATCCATCATCCACTCGTTAGGTAATAGGGAATCGCCTGCCTTCATTCCTCCACCCGACTCTCCATCCACTAAGCTCCACATAGCAGCGGTCGCCTGGTGTGTGTGTGTGTGTGTGTGTGTGTGTGTGTGTGTGTGTGTGTGTGTGTGTGTGTGTGTGTGTGTGTGTGTGTGTGTGTGTGTGCGTGTGTGTGTGTGTTCGTTCTCCTTTAAGCGACACTCACTGTTTTCCACCTCACGACCTCTGCTCTAAACAGACACACACAGACATACACACACACACACACAATCATTTGGTATCCCACGTTTCTTTTTTTCCAGCGCTACATTTTTTGTCGTCTTAATACTCTTCTCACCACCACCACCATCACCATCACCACCTCCTCCTCCTCCTCCTCCTCCTCTGCATCCATCCATCTCCACTACCTACGCGTTCTCCACCCACGCTCTTCGTATCAATTCGTCTCTCCTTCCCCCCCCCCCTTCACACACACACACACACACACACACACACACACACACAGAGAATACGAGTAAAATATGAAACGACCCAGATAGCAAAAGTTTGTGTTGCTCTCTGCTTGTCTACCTTTGTTTATTATCCCGTTTCCTGTTTATCTTTTTTTTTTATTCCGTTTTCTGTTTGTATGTCTTTGTTTATCCCGTTTTCTATTTGTATATCCTTGTTTTAATTTCGTTTCCTTTGTATCTTAGTTTTCATTCCGTTTTCTGTTTGTGTATCCTTGTTCTTATCCCCGTCTTATCGTTTGTTTTCTCTGTATTCTTGCTTTTATTACATTTTTTTTGTTTATATCGTTTTCTATCTCTGTCCTTCTTTCTTTCCCGTTTTCTTTTTCAATATCCCCGTTTCTATGCCGTTTTCTTTCTCTATCCTTGTTTGTTTGTCTCGTCAGTGTTCTAGCGGCGAAGGTTGACATTACTGGGTGCTGGGGTGACTTTTGTTGTTTGTCAGTTAATGAAGTGGTCAGTGATGCGTTTCTTTGATTCTTTTTTTTTATCATTTTCCTGTTTTTGCTTCTCTTTTCTCCGTTTCTCTATTCTTAATTATCTTCCTCTTCTTCCACTTCTATATACATTCTTGCTTTCCTCTTGTGTTTTTCTTTTTTATAATTTTCCTGTTTATGCTCTTTTTCTCTTCTTAACTAAAGCTTACATCTTTCTTTACATTCTTTTTCTTCTATGTTCATTCTCGTGTTTCTTTTCTTTCTTTTTTTTCATTTTCCTGCTTATGTTTTTCTTTCCTTCTCCTATCTCTTCCTATCTTTATTCTTAATTAATACATCTTCCTTTACATTCTTCCTCCTCTTCCACTTCTATATTCATTCTTACTTTTCTCCTCCTCCTCCATCTTCTATATCACCTTTCTTTACACCTGTCTCCCTCTTACACCTCTTTCACATTCCTTCACTCTCCTCCTTTTCCTCTTCCTACATTAACATCACACTTCTCCTCATCTTTCCTCACTCTCCACCTTTCTCTACACCTGAACACCAAAACACACCTATGGCAGTATATATAGGTGAGAAGCACGTGTCAGCTGATTGCCCAGGTAGTTGGAGCTCTCTACCTAACACAGACAGGTGAGCGAGTGGACGAGTTTTTGTTTATATATTCATGAAAAGAATTTCTCTCACCAATCGAGATCATCCCCCAATTTCTTTTTTCTCCATTTTCACGATTTCCTTTTCGCATTTAATAGAAAATAACTAATTCTGCCCATTCCATTCTATCTTCTCTCTTTCTCGTTTCATCCTCGAGGTGATCCACTCCTACCTCTAAATTCAATTCCTCTCCTCCCTCTCCCTCTCTCTCTACAATTCAATATCCAAAGTGAGGTACCTTTAATGTGATGAGAGAAGACGAGAGAGAGAGAGAGAGAGAGAGAGAGAGAGAGAGAGAGAGAGAGAGAGAGAGAGAGAGAGAGAGAGAGAGAGAGAGAGAGAGAGAGAGAGAGAGAGAGAGAGAGAGAGAGAGAGAGAGAGAGAGAGAGAGAGAGAGAGAGAGAGAGAGAGAGAGAGAGAGAGAGAGAGAGAGAGAGAGAGAGAGAGAGAGAGAGAGAGAGAGAGAGAGAGAGAGAGAGAGAGAGAGAGAGAGAGAGAGAGAGCAGCAGCAGCACCTGCACGAATCACCATCACATAAAAACACATAATAAAGAATGTGTGTGTGTGTGTGTGTGTTAAGCCTTTTAATGCATATAGTCTCCCTATGCACACCTTTTTACTCCCTTTAAACCTTACCCTTTAACTCCCCTCTCCCTCTCCCTCCATCCCTTCAATTCCCCTCATCAGCCCCCTTATCACTCTCCCAACCTCTCCCTCTCTTTCCCTCCTTTCACTCCTCCTCATTACCCTCCTAACACTCACCAATCCTCACCCTCTCCCTCTCCCTCTCCCTCTCCGTCTCCTCTATTTCTCATTTCTTTCTCATTAGTTCTCTATTAACTCACTCTCTTCACTCGTGTTTTTCTTTTTTTTACTTTCTCTTATTCTCTTCTCTTATTCTCATTGTTTTTCTTGTTTTATTTCTTTTCTCTTAGTTATTCATATTTTTTCTTATTTCTCTTGTCCTTTTTCTGTTTCAATTTACTGTTTTTTCTCATTTCTTTTTTTTCTATTTTACTTTTCCTTTGTTCTCTGTACATATTCACTCCTACTTCCCCTCACTTCTTTATCTCTCCTCACCTTGTCATCCATCACTACTGCTTCCCTCATTCACCTCCCCTCACTTCCATACCCTTCCCTACCTCCCCTTACCATTACGCCTCTATTTCCCCTTCCTTCCCCTCACGCTATCCATTCCTGTCCATCTTTGATCCAGTCGTATATGCAGAACACCTGGTACCTTCCCCTCACTCTCCCCTCTCCTAGACATTCCCCCTGCTATAGGTTCCCCTCCTCTCCTCTCCCCTCACTTCCCATCCATTCCTGTCCATCTTTGATCCAGTCGTATATGCAAAACACCTGGTACCTTCCCCTCACCCCTTCCCCTCACTCTCCCCTCTCCTAGACCCATTTCCCCTGCTATAGGTTCCCCTCCTCTCCTCTCATCTCCCCTCACTTCCCCTCTTCTCCCACCTCCAGCCCCCAAGGTCATCATCCCCTCAGTAATGGAATATCACGAGGGGAAATAGTGCATTTTCCCCCATTACCGCAGCCATATTTGCTTAACGCTACACCTGTACTCCTTGTTGTCTGTCTGTCTGTCTAGTCTGTCTATCTGTCTTTGTCTGTCTGTCCCTCTGTCTCTTTCTGTCTTTGTCTCTGTCTGTCCTTCTGTCTCTTTCTGTCTGTCTGTCCTATCTGTCTATGTCTTTCTTTCTGTCTGTCTGTCTGTCTGTATGTATCTGTCTCTCTCTCTCTCTCTCTCGACAATAACTCACCGATGATTAATGGATGCAAATTCCTTGTGGATGGATTGCATGTACACACACACACACACACACACACACATTCATATCACTTGATCCTTATTCATGCATATTTTTTTTATCTTTTACCAGTGAATACGTTGTGTGTGTGTGTGTGTGTGTGTGTGTGTGTGTGTGTGTGTGTGTGTGTGTGTGTGTGTGTGTGTGTGTGTGTGTGTGTGTGTGTGTGTGTGTAAAAAAATATCAGTAACAGTTCTGAGTAGTGGTGGTGGTGATTGTTGTGGTGGTGGTGGCGAGGGTGGTGGTGGTGGTGGTGAGGGTAGTGGTGGTGATGTGCGTCCCTCATTAAGAAGACGGAAATCAAAGTGGAAAGTGCTCGCTTGACAAATCTGTATTCTCATTAGAGCCTGAGGAAGGAACTGCAATAATAACAATAAAAAGAAGAAAAAGAAAAAGAAAACGACGATAAAATAGAATGATAATAATAATGATAAAAATAACAGTGGCATCATTACTAAGAACCACCACCACCACCACCACCAAATAACCCCTTTCTTTTTCCCACCCTTCATCGTATCAGAGAGAGAGAGAGAGAGAGAGAGAGAGAGAGAGAGAGAGAGAGAGAGAGAGAGACATATATAGGCAAAGGCAACATTCCAAACATCTACACACACATGAAAGCAAACTCGTGTCCGATTCCGCTCTAAAAAAAAAAAAAAAAAAAAACTAAACCAGTCAAAATATAAATAAAAAAACGAAAAGAAAAAAAAAGTATCGCATATTTTCACTCGACAAAGGTCAGGAGGGAAAGGTGGAAAAAGAGGGGGAAAGAGGGGAAAAGAGGGGAGAAAGGGGAAATAGAGAAGAAAAAAGGAGAAAGAGGAATAAAGGGAAAAACGAAAGGAAGAAAAGGAAATAGGAGAAATAAAGTGAAAAAGGGGGAAAGAAAATAAGAGGGGAATAGGAAAAAAAGAAATAAAGGGAAAGAGGAAAAAAGACGAAGAGGAAAAAGGAAAAGAAAAACAAAGAAAAAAGGAGAAAAAGTGGAACAAAAAGAAAACAAAAGGAAAAAAAGAAATGGAAAAAAGAGGAAAAAAAGGAAAAAAGAGGAAAAAGGGATAAAAACGAACACCTATCACCATCCATCAGAGTCGTGCATCGTGTTAGCCGATCATTCATCACCACCTGCGGCCACCGGTGTTGTGATTGGCGCGCGCTGATCCCCCCCTGACCAATGGCAAGGCTCAATCCTGTGCGTCACTTTCCTTCCCTCTTATTATATATTTTTTATTATCGTTTTATTTTCCTGTTTTTTTTTTAGGTTTCTAATTTTTTTCACCTTTTTCATCTTTTTCTCTAATTTTACTTATTTTTTTGTCTTCTATTCTTCTATTCTATTCTATTTTCTCATCTTTACTTATTTTTTTTATATATATTTGTTTTCTCTTATTTTCTCGTTTTTTGTTCTTTTTCCTACTTTACTCTTATTATTCTTATTTTTACTCAGTTTTTTTTATTTTTACTCATTTTTATACATTTTTATCTTCTATTTGTTATTCTCTTATTTTCTTGTCTTCCGTTCGCATTATTTTATTATTTTTTTCCATCTATTCTTCATTCTTTACACTTTATTTCCTTTAGCTTCTCTTCTTACTTTATTTACTCTTTTCGCAGTTTATTAATCTTTATTATTTTCCCATTTTCTCGTCCTCCTATTTTCTTATTTTTAATCTTTCTTACTTTATTCTCATTTTTGCTATTTATTCATCTTTACCCTTTCTATTTTCGTTATCTCTTCGTATTTCACTCCTTTTTGTTTTTTCAATGTCTACCACTTCAATCCTATTCTTTCTCTATTCTTCATCTCTATTCTTATCACACAAGACACGACACATGAGTGAAACATCATAAATCACACACGACACTTTTACCTGCCGATACACCTAATGACACGACACTTTCTGCCAACACAATAAATAAACACTGGGGAAAAAATGATACGTCTGTTTATTTTTACGAATGATTAGATAAGAGTTTTTTTATTCTTATCAGGATCGAGTTAGTGATGGATCAAGTGACGGATAGTGAGGTGGTGGTGGTGGTGGTGACAGGAGATGAGACATGAAAGAAAGGCAGAAAGCAGAGGAAGAGAAGGAGGAAGAGGAAGAGACAGGAGGAGGTAAGCAGTGGAAAGCATAGGAGGCGAAGGAGGAAGAAGAGAACAAGCTGGAGGAGGAAATAGTAAAATAGTAGTAGTAGTAGTGGTAGTAGAATAGTAGTAGTAGTAACAGTAGTAGTAGTAGTAGTAGTAGTAGTAGTAGTAGTAACAGTAGAAGTAGCAGTAACGGTAGTAGCATAACAGTAGCAGTAACAGCAGCACCACCACCACCACCACCAGAGTATTGAATAACATTTCATAACACACAGGAAGTAAGTCTTAATGTCACCCAGAGCCTCCTTCACCCGCCCCTGGACACTGAGGCAACGTACGCATTATTCACTTCCCACGCCCTACATGTCCTCCAGAGAGAGAGAGAGAGAGAGAGAGAGAGAGAGAGAGAGAGAGAGAGAGAGAGAGAGAGAGAGAAGAGTGTTCACATCAAATATTCAATGTACGTAAACGATCGCCATTCCCTTTTATTTTCCTCTCTCTCTCTCTCTCTCTCTCTCTCTCTCCATTTCTATTGACCGTGATCCCTTTCAGTGCTCAATGACCACAGGGAGGGATGGAAGAGGAGGAGAGAGGAGGGAAAGGGAGGGACATAGCCATAGGGAAGGAAGGAGGGGAGGGGAGGGACTCTGACCATTAAAGAAAGGGTTTAGAGTTTGGTCATTCCTATCCCCCGTTTTCTCTACCATTGTTTCGCTCGTTTTCTTTCCCCGTGTGTGTGAAAGGTTTGTACGGCTCCAGGATTTGCACGTATTTTTGGAACAATATCTGTGTTCGACCCTAGATACTTTGCAAACGCTCTAGTTGAAGTGACGCGGGTTTTCAAGGGTGTTTTTGTGGTTCCAGTGAAGTGACGCGGGTTTTTGAGGGTGTTTTTATGGTTCCAGTGAAGTGATGCGGGTTTTTAAGGGTGTTTTTGTGGTTCTAGTGAAGTGACGCGGGTTTTGAAATATGGTTTGTGGGTTCTAGTGACAGTATCTTGTTTTTCACTTCAGTCTAGCTTCCACAGGGTTTCTAAGAGTGTTTCGGTGGTTCTAGGGACAGATTAACATGTTTTTTTCACCTCAACCATTCTTTAAAACGCTCTAGTTGAAGTGAGGCAGGTTTTCAAAGGTGTTTTCTTGGTTCTAGTGACAGATTAGCACGTTTTTCTCACTCAACTACTTTCCAAAGGCTCTGGTCGAAGTGCCAAAGGTTTCGAAGTGCTTTCAAGGGTATTTTTTGTGGTTGCGGGGACAAATTGACAAGTTTTATACATTACCAATAGCATAAATACTCTTGAGAACTCGTTTGATAATCTCTTTGGCTAGTGTCGTGGTGTATGTATGTATGTATGTATGTATCTATCTAGGCCAAGTGGCTCAGTACGCCTCCAGTTATGCTCTAAGTTCTAATCCTTGACTGTAGCTGTTCACCTCTTCACTACTGAACCTGCGTAAAATCACCATATAGTAAGCAGAATGAATATGAAAACGTGTCATGGTACTGAAGGGGAGAAGGTCTTTATACAGTCCCCAGGTGGTGCTATACACTTAAGGGACTCTGAACAAACCAGTCACAAACACATCAGGTAAACATCACACCACACTATACACTTTGAATTAGCAGAAGACATAGCTCCCCACAAGTACACTATTTGTTCTGCCTTTGTGTTCCCTTATGGTGGTCGCTCACATGTTCAAGTGATTAGTTTAACCTTAGCTCTGCCATTCGTGAAGGACTTAAGGAGTGATGTTACGTATTCAAATAAAGTTATCAAATTCTTCCTCTTTCTTAACGAGGGAAGGCTAAGAGGACTGGAAGCCGTGATGAGGAAATGAAGGAAGAAATAAAGGAGGAAAAGGAGAGAGAACAAGAATGAAAAGATGCAGGAGAAATGAAGAAAGATATAGGAGGAAATAGGAGAGAGAACAAGAATGAAAAGAGATGCAGGAGAAATGAAGGAAGAAATACAGGAGGAAAAAGGGGAGAAGAAAGAAAGAAGAGATGCAAGAGAAATGAAGGAAGATATATACGAGAAAATAGGAGAGAACAAGAATGAAAGAAGAGATACAGCAGGAAGGGAGAGAGAACAAGAAAAAAGGAGTAAATAAAGATGGAAACAAGAATTACGAAGGAGAAAGAAATGAAGAGATAAGAAAGGAGAGGAGAGAGAAAGAAGAAAGAAGGCGAAAGAAGGGAAAGACAGGAAAAGAGATAGTGAAAGGTTACAGAGAGAGAGAGAGAGAGAGAGAGAGAGAGAGAGAGAGAGAGAGAGAGAGAGAGAGAGAGATAAGGAGAAGGTCACCGCGCGAGAGAGAAAGGTTCCCAAACACACAGCAGGTTGAGTCAGCAGGGGAGGTCCTTCATGCCACTACGAGAGAGAGAGAGAGAGAGAGAGAGAGAGAGAGAGAGAGAGAGAGAATAGGAGGGCGTTGTCTATCTTGAGGTTTGGGAAAAGATGTGGCGTGAATAGAAAGCAGACTTGAAACTTTACCATCCATTATCAACAAGTGTCTAGACCCCACACCCTTTGCTTCCTGCCCCGACACGACACGATACGATCCGGCCCACACGACACACTAAGGCCAGTATGCAGGAACGCTTCGCCCTCTCGCCTAGACAACGGTACTGAGGCGTGCATTGTCAGTGTATCATCAAGACCATTAGCTGAGGATCACTTGCTGAGGAGGGAAATCATTGTGGCTTCCATTTGTTGTTGCTGTTATTGTTGTGGCTTTTTATATAGTACGGGAAAACTGCCGCAAAAGTAACAAAAACGCCCTAAAAATTACCTACTTAGTTGCCAGTCCTCTGATAAAAGATAAGCCGATTTCTATTTAACCCCTTCAGTACTGGGACGCATTTTTACTATGAGTTGTGTACGAATACTAGCCAACCTAAAGGAGGAATGATAGCGAGCAAAGAGGAGGAATGAATACTAGAAAGCCAAAAGTGGGAATAAAAACTAGAATGAAAAATACAGCGATAAAGAGGAATGAGAAATACAGCGATAAAAGAGGAATAAAACGAGAGGAATGAAGAGTAGAGCGAGATAGAGGAATGGAAACTAGAGGAATGAAAAATAGCAAGCAGAAAGGAGAAAAGAATACCAGCGAGCCAGATGAAGGAATGAATAATAGAGAGGAATGAACAAAGCGCGCCAAAAGGAGAGACTGGTGAGCCTTTCTCTCTCCAGCACCGGGACTTCATTACACCGGAGCCGGAAGTGCCACACAGGTGCATGGCGTCACCGGGGCACCAGGTGGGCTGTAATTACCTGGTGCCGCGAGGAGATACACGTGAGGCGCCGCTACCTGTCACTTACTAGGTCATCTGTATCATTAGCCTGGTGTGTGACAAGCTTCCTTAGGTATTCTCATTCAGCAACTCTTGTCTATGTACTATAAGAATATGACGTGTGCGCGTGTGTAAACTTGAATTTGTTCACTACAGGTCAATTTAAATTAACTTAGCAGGATTTATTTTTAATAGTACTTCAGTCATGCGTTTAATTCCTGCAGTATCAAGACATTTCTATATTAATTCTGCTTACTATTTGGTGACTTCATACAGCTTCAGAAACTCATGTGGGGGATTAAAATGGGAAAGACTCTGGCTATTAATCTCCTGACCGCTATAGACCTTTCCTAATGTCAATAAAATCGTCTAATCACATCCATAAACTCATGGTAAAAAAATGCGTTCCAGCACTGAAGAGGTTATAATGAAAGTGTTAAATAACTGAAAGCTTTAATTACACGTCAACTGAGCTCTCCAATGTCGTTTTATGATTGAATGTTGCTGCGATAACAGTCACTTCACACACACAACTCAACACACGGCAGGGAAAATAACACCAACACTCCAGAAAATGTGTTCACCCGTTTGTGTGACATCTACGTTACACCTTCACTACTCTAGTTAATTACAGCGCCTCCAGCCTCGCCTCACTTGTCTCTCCTCTGTGCTAGAGTGAAATTGCGACTTCCCCCCCGCCCGCCCCCCCTCCCTCTGTAGTTTTCAGGAGAAAGGTCGGTTTTCCACAATTTCACCAGTTACGGTAAATATTTTTGATCAGTTCACACGAGTATCTTAATTGAAATCCACTTAATTCTCTCTATTTCTGTACCTCTACTTAATTACCATCTCAGAAAGGAGCATTTACTTACCTAACCAAGTAATTATCCAATGAATAATCTCTGGTCTCTCTCTGGTCTCTCTGGTCTCATTCCCTCTCATTTTCTATAACTATCCTCCTAATTTCCTTGTTTTTCCCTTTCCTTCCAGTGCCTTTGCCTCATATTTCCTTCCACTTGTCTCTTATCCTCTTATCCTCTCTTCTCTTTCCTCTATCTTCCTTTATTTTCCTCTTAGTATATTCTTTTATTCTTCCCTTCCACATTTTTTCCTTTTCCCTTCCTGTATTTACCCTTAAGTTCTATCCTATCCTATCATTCATTTTCTCCCTGTCTTGTAAACCATTCTTCCCTCTCCTTTACTCCAATTTCTACACCCAATACCGCACGCTACCCTCCCTCTCTCCCTTTCCCATTCCGGGGGTGCCCAGGTGACAACAACAAACAGCAGCAAGGCCCTGGACCGAGTGGTATTGATCATAACACAAAGCATCGTCACTCGCTTCGCTGAAATAATAATGCCAATGTGTTATGCTGGTCACAAGTACTAAGAGGGGGCGTGAAGACCGATAGGGTTGAGTGTTAGAGGAGATAGAAGGAAAAGGAGAAGGAGAATGGTAATAGGAGAGGTGATAAAAGAAGGGAAGAGAGGTGGAAAGAGTAAAAAAGAAAAACAAACTCGAGTGAAGAGAAAAAAAAGAGTTAATAGAGAAGTAATGAGAAAGAAATGAGAAATAGAGGAGACAGAGTGAGAGGGAGAGGGAGAGGGAGAGGGGGAGAGAGGGAGAGGCGGAGAGGATGGGTGAGTGTTAGGAGGGTAATGAGGAGGAGTGAAAGGAGGGAAAGAGGGAGAGGTTGGGAGAGTGATAAGGGGGATGATGAGGGAAAGCGAAGGGACTGGAGGAGAGGGGAGTTAAAGGGTAAGGTTTAATGAGTAAAAAGGTGTGCATAGGGAGAATATATGCATTAAAAGGCTTATCACACAAACACACATTCTTTATGATGTGTATTTATGTGATGGTGATTCGTGGAGAAGGTGCTGCGCGCTCTCTCTCTCTTCCTCTCATCACATTAAAAGTACCTCACTTTGGATATTGAATTGGAGAGAGAGAGAGAGAGAGAGAGAGAGAGAGAGAGAGAGAGAGAGAGAGAGAGAGGAATTGAATTTAGAGGTAGGAGTGGATCGCCTCGAGGATGGAACGAGGAAGAGAAGATAGAATGGAATGGGCAGAATTAAAGTTATATTTTCTATTAAATGCGAAAAGGAAATCGTGAAAATGGAGAAAAAAGAAAATGGGGAGGATCTCGATTGGTGAGAGAGAGAGAGAGAGAGAGAGAGAGAGAGAGAGAGAGAGAGAGAGAGAGAGAGAGAGAGAGAGAGAGAGAGAGAGAGAGAAAGTTAAATTCTTTTCATGAATATCTAAACAAAAACTCGTGCACACATTTACGTCTCTCTCTCTCTCTCTCTCTCTCCCAGTCCACAGTAACACTCATCAACTCTACCTAACCGCAAGATGGCCCAGGTGTTGTTACAGGAACCAATTAACACCTGCCTTTGTGTCTTCGTTACGTCCACTCGCTCACCTGTCTGTGTTAGGTAGAGAGCTCCACCTACCTGGGCAATCAGGTGACACGTGTTTCTCACCTATATATACTGCCATAGGTGTGTTTTGGTGTTCAGGTGTAGAGAAAGGTGGAGAGTGAGGAAAGATGAGAAGTGTGATGTTAATGTAGGAAGAGGAAAAGGAGGAGAGTGACGGAATGTGAAAGAGGAAGACAGGTGTAAAGAAAGGTGATATAGAAGATGGAGAACGAGGAGGAGAGAAAAGTAAGAATGAATATAGAAGTGGAAGAAGAGGAAGAATGTAAAGAAAGATGTATTAGTTAAGAATAAAGATAGAAACAGGAAGAGAGGAGAAGGAAAGAAAAACAAGCAGGAAAATGATAAAAAAAAAGAAATGAAGAAACACGAGAATGAACATAGAAGAAAAATAATGTAAAGAAAGATGTAAGCTTTAGTTAATTGAGAAAAAGCATAAACAGGAAAATTATATAAAAAAGAAAAAACCAAGAAAACACAAGAGGAAAGCAAGAAAGAATATAGAAGTGGAAGAAGAGGAAGATAATTAAGAATAGAGAAACAAAAGAAAAGCATAAACAGAAAAATGATAAAAAAAAGAAAGGAAAATCAAAGAAACGCATCACTGACCACTTCATTAACTGACAAACAACAAAAGTCACCCCAGCACCCAGTAATGTCAACCTTCGCCGCTAGAACACTGACGAGACAAACAAACAAGGATAGAGAAAGAAAACGGCATAGAAACGGGGATATTGAAAAAGAAAACGGGAAAGAAAGAAGGACAGAGATAGAAAACGATATAAACAAAAAATGGAATAGAAACAAGAATACAGAGAAAACAAACGATAAGACGGGGATAAGAACAAGGACACAAACAGAAAACGGAATAAAAACTAAGATACAAAGGAAACGAAATTAAAACGAGGATATACAAATAGAACACGGGATAAACAAAGACATACAAACAGAAAACGGGATAAAAACAGATAAACAGAAAACGGGATATAAACAAAGGTAGACAAGCAGAGAGCAACACAAACTTTTGCTATATGTGTCGTTTCATATTTTACTCGTATTCGCTGTGTGTGTGTGTGGGGGGGGGTGGGGAGAAGGAGAGACGAATTGATACGAAGAGCGTGGGTGGAGAACGCGTAGGTAGTGGAGATGGATGGATGGAGAGGAGGAGGAGGAGGAGGAGGAGGAGGAGGAGGAGGAGGAGGTGGTGGTGAGAAGAGTATTAAGACAAAAAATGTAGCGCTGGAAAAAAAGAAACGTGGGAGAGCAAATGATTGTGTGTGTGTGTGCGTGTGTGTGTGGTGTTTAGAGCAGAGGTCGTGAGGTGGAAAACAGAGTGA
>NC_059299.1:1957257-1962368 GCF_017591435.1 Portunus trituberculatus
CCTTCCTCTCCTTATCTCATTGCTGCTAATTGTCAAGAAGGAAGGAAAGGAGAGCGGGTTCTTGTCACACATTCCCCTACGCATCCTTGCCCCTCTGAAGGTGTCCCAAGTGTTGATGCCTTTGAAGAGGGCACATTGCACTTTCAGGAGGGCGTCTAGCAAGACGAGACCATTGGGAGGAAGTGATGAGTGAGGTGAGAGGTTGGTGCATGTGGGTGAAGGGTGTGTGTGTGTTGGGAGGAGACACTGTATAACAAAGTCCAGGGCAGGTTTAAGGTGTTAAGAACTGCTTGCAAATTATTTTCCAACTATCTGGACACCATTTGGACACTATCTCTGAGCTACGTTTGCTGACACGGGAGGATTCAGTAAACAGAAACATCCTTCCACGAAAAGGAAAGCCTGCTGTTGTCTGGCGAGCTTTTGTAATATTTCATCCTCTGCAGTTCGGCCAGCCAGCCATGAAAGCAGCTAACCAGACACCCCACCCACCCACACCCACACACACACACACACACACACACACACACAATTACGTACTCACCAAGCCAATAAAGATACAGAAAAGCTTCACCACATCAGTATAAGCAACAGAATAGACTATTATTATTGCTATCATTATCATTATTACTAAACTCACGTACTCACCACACACACAAGTCACTCCACCAAGCCAATGAAGATACAGAAGAGCTGCACCACATCAGTATAAGCAACAGAGTAGAACCTCCGAAGAGAGTGTACAGCACCGCGATGGCCGCCGAGACGATGATGGAGAGAGTGTTGTTGATATCCAAGATGACGGCCAGCGTGGAGCCTGCGAGGAGCGTTGAAGTGTTTAAAGTGTCTAGAATGCAACTGGTGTGATTACTGGGGTTGATTAGAGGTGCAGGAGTCCAGATAGAGTAAAAAATGAGAGTTGAAGTGGTAGAAGAGGGAGCGTTATTCCCATTACGAGACTGAAAGGATTCCGTGTCGGGAAACCAAAAGGCGATTTTGAGGTAAAGAACGGGATGAACTGGCGGGAGAATCAGGGAGGGTGTGGGATTGTGCTATTTTGACCTGAAAGAGACTGGGAGGGACAGAAAAAGTTGGAATTGGCTTACTGCAGGACTGGGAGAGACTGGGAGGGACTGGGAGGGACAGGAAAGGTGTGGGATCGTGTTATTTTGAACTGGACAGACTGGGAGAGACTGGAAGAGATTAGGAGATACCGGGAGGGACTGGGGCACTGGGAGATACTGGGAGGGCATGGGAGAGATTAGAGAGACTGGGAGACACTGGGAGATACTGGGAGCACTGGGAGTGACTAGAGAGACTGAGGGAGACTGGGAGATACTGGGAGAGACTGGGAAATACTGGGAGAGACTGGGATAGACTGGGAGGGACTGGGAAAGACTATGGGAGACTGGGGAAGACTGGGAGGGATTGGAACTGGTGGAGAGAGTGGGTGTGCTGTATCACGTTACTGGGAGAGACTAAAAGTGTTGTAAAGTGTACTGGGAGATTGAATGCTGTGTGTTATTTCGATGGGATTAGTAAAGAGGTGAGGATTATAAACTTTGTAACTAGCATCTCTCTCTCTCTCTCTCTCTCTCTCTCTCTCTCTCTCATTTCCCGCCTCGTTTCCTCTCATTTTTTTCATCTCCAGTTTTCCAGTTTTCCAGTTTTCCAGTTTGTCACTCCTTCCTCTTCATATTTTTCTGTTTTATGTATGCGTTTTCTTTTTTCCTGTTTTATCTTTTCTTTTTCATGTTCGTAGTATGTTTCCTTTTCCCTCCCCATCCTCATTTCCTCTTGCTGGTTTCATTCTTTATCCCTGTTCTTTATCATCTCGTTGTGTCTCTTCTCTTGTTCTCTTTTATCTCTCACTGTCACTTATTTCTCCTATCTTTCTATTGCTAAGCTTCATTTTTTCCCCTCACTCATTTCCATCCATCTCCTTTTTTACTTTGATTCCCTTCCACAGTCCTCAAATATTCTACTTCATTTTTATCTTTCCCTTCCAAGATCTCCATATTTTTTTTCAGCCTTTTTTCCCTCCATCCATAACCTACTTTCTTGATTCATTCTTGTCCTTTTTCATCTGCATCTTCCTTCACGATTGAACTTCTCTCTCATCCTCGGTTTTTTCTCTCTTTCTCTCACTTTTACAGCTTTTCACGTCAGTCTCCCTCCTTGACACACATCCACAGGGAGATTCCTGCTGCAGATATATGGGTTAAGTTGAAAATCCTACGTGTTTGAGTCAGTCCTACAAAAACCAAGATATCTGGAAAGTCACCCACGCATTCTTACACACACACACACACACACACACACACACACACACACACACACACCAACATATGGACTCTTACACACGCATGGACTCTCTCTCTCTCTCTCCCCACACACACACACACACACACACCCTAAACACACACACACACAATCTCATCATGCAAAAAATACACGAAGGAATGAGAGAACAAAATGAAGACGAATAGGGGCACTGAAGATGAGGTACAGGAGCCATAACACACTGACAAAGCCCCACTAAGCCCTGCCAAGCAACACAAGAGACTTAAGAAGCTGCCCAACACACACAAAGGAGAAGACAACAAAAAGAAACTGGCCCACATAAGAGATAACAAGCAGGAGAGGCGAGCTATGAAGAGCTATGACACAAACTAACAAGACTACTTTATAACACCACACAAAACAGACACAGAGGAGAGAGAGACGCCAGTATTCAGAAACGCCTTCCCTTCTCAGTGCGACAATTTACCAAGGCCACAGAGACGACTAGCAGAGTTTTTGAGACGGCTTTTCCTTTTAATAAACCAGATATCTTGCCAATCTATCATCACAACCATAAAAATACTCTTAAAAACACGAATTTGTTACCGATCTATCATCAAAACCATAAAAATATCCTTAAAAAACACGAGTATCTTCAACTGAAGCAGGGATGGAGAGAGAGCAAAGCGTTTCAGAATCTGGGCCAGAGTGAGAAGGAGGATGTTTACCAAGAGCGGAGAGGATGGAGGCAGACCACAGTGTTTCTCCTGCCAGGGCGGGGAGGTACAGCATCGCGCCCCAACGCTGCCCAAAACTTCTGCAGGGGCCACTTGTCAGTAGAGGCCCTTCTTCCCCAGACCATGAGGAGGTGGTAAAAAAAAAAAAAAAAAAAATTTTTTTTTTTTTTTTTGTGACGTGTTTGTTGTGAATCTTGTGTTTTATGTCGCTCTGTTGCTCTGTAACTTTTTGTTGCTGCTGCTGCTGTTGCTGCTGCTGCTCTACTACACTACTACTACACTACTACTCTACTACACTACTACCACCACCACCCTACCACTCCACCACTACCTCTCACCCAATGTTTAAACCTACTACCTACTTACTAACCACCTTTGGCTTTACTACTACTCCCACTAAAACAACACCACCACCAATACTACAACCACTACAAATATTACTCTACCCAACCACCACCACCACCATCACCACCACCACCGCTACTACCTGTACAATATCTATGCATGAGAAAAAAAATACATATTCCTGCCTGCGACATGAAATAAGGAAAGAAAAAGATGAGAACTTTTGAATACGTAGAAAAGAAAGGAATGACACTCAAAATGCATTCTGCCAGTTCTGTTCTTACCTGACGCGTATTTTATGTTCAGAAAATGGGAAAAAAACGAAATGAAAAAAAAAAAAAAGAAAAATGTCACACTGCCCAAAAGAGGAGAGAGAGAGAGAGAGAGAGAGAGAGAGAGAGAGAGAGAGAGAGAGAGAGAGAGAGAGAGGGGAAAAAAGAGAAAAAAGAAGAAAAGGGGAAGGAAAAAAGAGAGAAAAGAGAGAAACAAACAGACAGTAGAAAAATAAAGGGAAGGAAAAGAGAAAAAGAAGGAATACATACACACACTGGAGAGAGAGAGAGAGAGAGAGAGAGAGAGAGAGAAAAAAAAGGAGAAGGAAGAAGAGAAGGAGGAAGGAAAAAAAAAAAGAAAAATAAAGGAAAGGAAAAGAAGAGGGGAAGAAAAGGAAATGGGAGGAAAGGTGAATTAAGGAAAGACAGAAGGGGAAAGAAAAGAAAGAGGATAAGTTAGGAAAAGAACAAGCCGGAAAGGGAAAAATGAGGGGGGGGGGAAAAAAAAAAAAGAGAGAGAGAGAGAGAGAGAGAGAGAGAGAGAGAGAGAGAGAAAGATTCCATCCCGACTGAAGGGAAGATGATTGGAAAGGAATGAAAGAACCCCTTCCTCTCTCTCTCTCTCTCTCTCTCTCTCTCTCTCTCTCTCTCTCTTCCTGAAACTTTATTGCTCCACTTTCCTCTACCGAAAATAAGCTTCTTTATCCTGAACTCCTACTAAAGTTGTGTTTAAACCCCTCCTCCTCCACCTCCTTCTTCATCTCCATTTCCTCCTCCTCCTCCTCCTCCTCATCCTCCCCTTTTCCTTTATTCGTCTTCCTCCATCTTATCCTCCTCCTCCTGCTCCTCCTCGTCCTCCTCCTCTTTTTTTCCTCGTCTTCCTCCTCCTCCTCCTTCTTCTTTTTTCTTTCTTCTTCTTCTTCTTCTTCTTTTTTCTTACAGTACTACAAGTTCCATTCGCCTTCCAGTTCTATATTTACAGTATCTCTTTGGTCTCCTTTCGTTAACCCACCAAAGAAGTCTTAATCTTTCCTCCTCCTCCTCCTACTCTTCTTCTTTCTCTTCCTCCCCTCCTTCTCCTCCTCTTCCTTCTCCACTTTTATCTTCTTCGCCCCTCTCCTCCTCTTCCTCCTTCTCGTTTTTTTTTTCTTTTTATAAGTGGGTGAGATCATGAAGCAAAGATGTATTGTTGTTGTTGTTGTTGTTGTTGTTGTTAATGGTGGTGGTGGTGGTGGTGGTGGTTTGCTGTTTTTGTTGTTGTTGTTGTTGTTGTTTTAATGTAAATGTTGAAGTTCTCGAATAAATTATACGTTTTTTTCTTTTTTCCAAATCATTAATCATTGAGGTATTAAGAATTACTGTAATTAATCTTCTCTCTCTCTCTCTCTCTCTCTCTCTCTCTCTCTCTCTCCCTGCTCCCTGTTTCTCCTCCTCCTTCATTTAATTTCCTCTCGCTCCATTTCCTCTTCCACTT
>NC_059299.1:1967868-1975368 GCF_017591435.1 Portunus trituberculatus
ATTAAGCCAACAGGAATGTAGATAGTTTTTCCTTAATATCACGCCTCCTTTCCTTCCTTCCTTCGATTCCTTCCCTTGTACTCTTTCCTCCTCCCCCAAGGCCAGAAAAGTTTCCCTCACAAATTCCTATGAAGGCTATTTCCCCTCACCGAGATTATTAGAGAAATTGTGACTCTGGATTTAAACTTTCCTCTCCAGATTGCTAAAAATACATCCAACCTCAGGAAATACGGCAGGACTAGAGACCCTTTTCCTTCTAATATGGGAAAGACAGGCACTCGTTACTGGTTGAAAGAAAATGTTAGTGGAATGTTAGTTATGGCTCGCGGTGGTAATGATAGTGGTGGTGGTGGTGGTGGTGGTGGAAGGCTTCGGGGAGATAATTACAGGTTATAGTAGAGCTGAGGAAAACTTGTAATGAAGATGATGGGTTAATTACAGTAATGATCGTTAATGAAAAGGGATTATTAACATAGCAGTGATGATGATGATGATGATGATGGTGAAGATGATGATGGAGGAAAATAACGGGAATAAGGAAAGAGAAGAGAGTGTAAAGTGAAGAAAATATAATGAAAATGTAGAAAACTAGCAAAAATAAGAAAAAATTGAGTTAGAAAGGAGGCGTAGTCACTTCTCCTACAAGCCTACAATAATTGGAGTACTGCCACATATCCTACATAGATGGTCATATTTCCTACACAAAAACAAGTATCCGTCATATATCCTACACATAAAATGAGTACTTTCCAGGGCAAATATCCTTTAAATATAGCATTTTTAGAGTAACGCCATATTTCCTACAGAGATATAGCATATCTCTTACACTCAAAAATCTGTTTTGTCACATATACTACAAGGATACAGCATATCTCCTACACACAATAATATGTTGTTATATCTCCTACATTGTGTAGGCGCACCCCGCCTCTGCACTCGAAGCTTCTGGCTCAATACACTCCTGACGATCTTGACCAGTCAACAAGTAGTTAAGTTGTTATACATCCGTTCTGCACAGTATCGTTCACTTTCATGTGCCTTCCAGTTTTTACAGTTTTATATACATCAATATTCTCCAGATTTTTTACTTGTAGGAGGTATGACAGCATAACTGTAGGAGTTATGCCGGATGCACCATACTGCCGCAGCTCCTACACAAAAACAAGTGTCAGGCACATTTCCTACATAACAAGTTGATACCCAGCGTATTTCCTACACCTACTGCGTGTAGGAGATATGCTGTATCTCTGTAGGAAATATGTCACTACTCTAAAAATTGCTTAATTTGTAGGAGATGTGTCCTGTAGGAAATGTGGCGTAGGAAATGTGGCGCGGCCCCTTAGAAAGTAGTACAAGAAAAGTAGAATAAAAACAAAGGAAAGAAAAGAGAAAGTGAAGTAAAGAAAATATGATGAAAAAAGGAGAAAAGCAAAAAAAATAGAGAAAATCAAGTTAGAAAGTAGTAAAAGAAAAGTAGAAAAAAACAAAAGTAAGAAAAAACAACAAAAACAACAAAAACATAAACAATATCAAAAGAAAACACAAAAAATAAACTCTAATACATGAAAACAAGTGACATTAACACGAAACAAACTGAAAAATGCTAAAAGAAAATTAAACAGAGATTTCAAGGCGGAATGAGAGAGAAATGAGACTCGAGGATAACTGAAAGGAACATGATATTAGGAAACAGGAGGAGGAGGAGGAGGAGGAGGAGGAGGAGGAGGAGAGAAGAAAGGAGAAAGGAGGAGAGAGAGAAGAGGAGGAAACCCATCGAATATTGTAAAAAGCCTGACGGAGGAGGAAGAGGAGGAGGAGAAGGCAGAGAGGGAACGGGAGCTATATTTAGAAAGAGAAATAAAGAAAGTGGAAGACAAAACGAAAGACGGAAAGGATAAAAACGAAAAAAGAATTAATGGAAAAATGTAGAGAAGGGAGAAAAGCAAAAAAATGAAGGGAGAGCATGAGAGAGAGAGAGAGAGAGAGAGAGAGAGAGAGAGAGAGAGAGAGAGAGAGAGAGAGAGAGAGAGAGAAACAGGTGTGGGGTCAAGAACACTCAATACCATAAAGCTGTTTTCAGTGAAGCAAATTCCCTTAATAACATGTTGTCCTTGGTCTCTTAATTAACTTCTTAACTTAATGCATCACAAACTTCACTCCAATCTCCAAAAATAATCTCCGTCTTAACGAGAGATATAAAGTTCCTCTCAGCTAGGAAGGTATCGGTAGAGAAATAATAAATAAATAGGGGAGGAGGTGAAGAGAAATACAGGTCCAGGGAGGTGAGTTTGTTCCCGACTATACAGATGCAGGGAGGTGAGTTTGTTCCTGACTACTACACATTTCAGCGGTGGACAAACGGTGTTTTTTGCAGATATCTCCTAAACGAATCGTTGGATGAGTATGATATTTCAACACACTACCTTGAACGTCGGTTCGTAATTTATGGTTAACATACCACAGAGCTATATGTGTTATGTGAGGAGTTTACTCGTGAAAAATAACACAAAGCCGACGAGTCATGTTGACGCATTCGAATGAAAGTGTGGTCCCCCCACACACACCCACACCATTCCTAACCACTACTACGTCTCCCCCGTCTCGGAAGTTCTCGCCCTCTTTATCCCTCCTCTCCTCTCCCAAGCTCCTCGTTTCTCTCACTCCTGTGTCCCTCCCTACTTCTCCCACCACTGTATTTATACATTATAATGTTCTGTAAGTGTGTATGTATAGATATGATTATTAACGAGTATGGTACAATTTCATGAAGGCAAGAAGTGGTTCACGTTGATAATTACTGTACAACAGCACGTTTACGTGTAGTATATAGAAGAGCCATGTTTGCAGTCGTTATGGTCAACCATGTGAACATGATGTGCTGGAATTACCTGTGACCTGGACCTTCTACTGTTAGGAAAAGTTGATACTCTTATTGCGTACTGTCTACCTATTGATCATAAAAAGTGGTCCAGTTTATATATAATATTATTTTGTTGTTAGATACGTTGCTTATTATCCAGCTATACGGCCATTAACAGCGGAATTAGCTATTGCTTTCACGGTCGTTTGACCCACTCTGGTTTTCATGTCCACATATACCAGCAATTGTATTAAATAATATTATTAATGTATGATATGTATGTACATACTGACGTATGTAACTATTATACCTATACGTATGTAATTACAATAGGGAAAAAATCAAAGGTGGAAGGCTGATGGTGTGAATAGGGGGTGAAGAGGGAAGCGAGGAAGAGGGTCATGCGATACTGGGGTAGAGAAAGAGTGGTCTGGGGGTTCTTCAGGGTGGTGGTGGTGGTGGTGGTGGAGGGGTTAGACAAGTACCCCACACTCGTCCGATTCTGTATAACACCTTTGATTAGGCGTAATATCACTCAGTAAACTCCTCACATAACACATATAGCACTGTGGTATGTTAACCATGAATTACGAACGGATGTTCAAGGTAGTGTGTTGAAATATCACGCATCCAACGACTCGTTTAGGAGATATCTGCAAAAAACACCGTTTGTCCATCGCTGAAATGTATAATAGTTTCACAGATGCTTCTTCAGAGGAATGGATTCACCTTCTTACACCAGTTTCCCTTCACCTCCTACTCCAACTTCCCCGAATGTCTGAACAATAAATAGATAAATAAAAGAAGCAATTGCTTTTATTGTCATAGGGAAGTGGCTTAGCTCTATTTTCCTTCCCTAACACAATAAGATACATTTATTGCCCCAAGGATAAAGACAACTCCATAAATAACTTCATGATTTAGTCCGGTCACCAAAAAACGCTTTGTTTATTACCCCAATAACAAGGTTAATATCCCCTAGACAAGGAACGCACACACACACACACACACACACACACACACACACACACACACACACACACACACACACACACACACACACACACACACACACACACACACACACACACACACACACACACACACACACAAAGAAAATTATCATTAGGCGTTATAAAACACATGGCCTATTTTTCCTGCTTTCATTATAATATTCTGCAGACTACATGATATTCCACACTTTTCTAATATTTTCATTTTTTTTATCTTTCGACTATTTTTTTCCTCCGGTTTTTTTTATTCACTTTGTTACGGCCCGCCCATAACATACTCCACTACCATCACCTCCTCCGCTTGCTACCTCGTTCGCCACCTCTCCACCTCTCCTCCACGTCACCGTCTCATGAAGCCCCGCTCCTGTCCCGAAGAAGGATTCACGCGGCCCCATTCGACTCAAGCGAAAGTGTTAAGCGAGCTCCCTGGTTTTTGGGCCACTCGAGGTGAAAACCTCAACCAGTGAACACACCGCCTCTTGGAATACCGTGGGATCCACATCGCCCAGCACTTCAATTCTGCGACACCTCAAAAGTAGCACTTCCCCTCGTCACGTTTTCCACATTGACTCCGTATAAGATGAGTATTGTTAAGTCTCTCTCGCTGTCTCTCTCTGTCTCTCTCTCTCTCTCTCTCTCGCTGTCTCTCTCGCTGTCTCTCTCTCTCTCTCTCTCTCTGTCTCTCTCGCTGTCTCTCTCTCGCTGTCTCTCTCTGTCTCTCTCTGTCTCTCTCTCGCTGTCTCTCTCTCGCTGTCTCTCTCTCGCTGTCTCTCTCTCTCTCTCTCTCTGCTGTCTCTCTCTGTCTCTCTCTGCTCTCTCTCTCTCTCTCTCTCTGTGCCTCGCGCTGTCTCTCTCTCTCTGTGCCTCTCGCTGTCTCTCTCTCTCTCTCTGTGCCTCGCGCTGTCTCTCTCTCTCTCTCTCTCTCTCTCTCTGTCTCTCTCTCTCTCTCTGCCTCTCTCTGTCTCTCTCTCTCTGCCTCGCTGTCTCTCTCTCTGTGCCTCGCTGTCTCTCTCTCTCTCTGTGCCTCGCTGTCTCTCTCTCTCTCTCTCTCGCTGTCTCTCTCTCTCTCTCTCTCTGTCTCTCTCTCTCTCTCTCGCTGTGTCTCTCTCTCTCTCTCTCTCTGTCTCTCTCTCTCTCTCTCTCTCTCTCTCTCTCTCTCTCTCTCTCTCTCTCTCTCCTCTCTCTCTCTCTCTCTCTCTCTGCCTCTCTCTCTCTCTCTCTCTCTCTCTCTCTGCCTCGCTGTCTCTCTCTCTCTCTCTCTCTCTCTCTCTCTCTGTCTCTCTCTCTCTCTCTGCCTCGCTGTCTCTCTCTCTCTCTCTCTCTCTCTCTCTCTCTCTCTCTCTCTCTCTCTCTCTCTCTCTCTCTGTCTCTCTCTCTCTCTCTCTCTCTCTCTCTCTCTCTCTCTCTCTCTCTCTCTCTCTCTCCTCTGTCTCTCTCTCTCTCTCTCTCTCTCTCTCTCTCTCTCTCTCTCTCTCTCTCTCTCTCTCTCTCTCTCTCTCTCTCTCTCTCTCTCTCTCTCTCTCTCTCTCTCTCTCTCTCTCTCTCTCGCTGTCTCTCTCTCTCTCTCTCCTCTCTCTCTCTCTCTCTCTCTCTCTCTCTCTCTCTCTCTCTCTGTCTCTCTCTCTCTCTCTCTCTCTCTCTCTCTCTCTCTCTCTCTGTCTCTCTCTCTCTCTCTCTCTCTGTCTCTCTCTCTCTCTCTCTCTGTCTCTCTCTCTCTCTCTCTCTCTCTCTCTCTCTCTCTCTCTCTCTCTCTCTCTCTCTCTCTCTCCGCCTCGCTGTGTCTCTCTCTCTCTCTCTCTGCCTCGCTGTGTCTCTCTCTCTCTCTCTGTCTGTGCTCTCTCCCTCTCTCTCGCTGTCTCTCTCTGTCTGTGCCTCGCTGTCTCTCTCTGTCTGTGCCTCGCTGTCTCTCTCTGTCTGTGCCTCTGCTTCACTGTCTCTCTCGGCCTCTCTGCCTCGCTGTCCTCACTGTCTGCCTCTGCCTCACTGTCTGTGCCTCTGCCTCTGTGCCTCTCCCTCACTGCCTCGCTGTCTGTGCCTCTCCCTCGCTGTCTGTGCCTCTACCTCTCTACCTCGCTGTCTGTGCCTCTGCTTCACTGTCTGTCTGTGTGCGTCTGCCTCACTGTCTCTGTCTCTGCTTCTGTCGGTCTGTGCCTCTGCCTCACTGTCTCTGTCTCTGCTTCTGTCGGTCTGTGCCTCTGCTTCTCTGCCTCTGACTGTCTGTGCCTCTGCTTCTCTGCCTCTGACTGTCTGTGCCTCTGCTTCTCTGCCTCTGACTGTCTGTGCCTCTGCTTCTCTGCCTCTGACTGTCTGTGCCTCTGCTTCTCTGCCTCTGACTGTCTGTGCCTCTGCTTCTCTGCCTCTGACTGTCTGTGCCTCTGCTTCTCTGCCTCTGACTGTCTGTGCCTCTGCTTCTCTGCCTCTGACTGTCTGCTTCTCTGCCTCTGTCTCTGTGCCTCTGCTTCTCTGCCTCTGTCTGTCTGTGCCTCTGCTTCTCTGCCTCTGTCTGTCTGTGCCTCTGCTTCTCTGCCTCTGTCTGTCTGTGCCTCTGCTTCTCTGCCTCTGTCTGTCTGTCTCCTCTGCTTCTCTGCCTCTGTCTGTCTGTGCCTCTGCTCTCTGCCTCTGTCTGTCTCTGCCTCTGCTTCTCTGCTGTCTCTGTCTGTCTGTGCCTCTGCTTCTCTGCCTCTGTCTGTCTGTGCCTCTGCTTCTCTGCCTCTGTCTGTCTGTGCCTCTGCCTCACTGTCTGTCTGTGCCTCTGCCTCACTGTCTGTGCCTCTGCCTCTGCCTCACTGTCTGTCTGTGCCTCTGCCTCTGCCTCACTGTCTGTCTGTGCCTCTGCCTCTACCTCATTCTGTCTGTGCCTCTGCCTCTACCTCATTCTGTCTGTGCCTCTGCCTCTACCTCATTCTGTCAGTGCCTCTGTCTGTGCCTCTGCTTCTCTGCCTCTGTCTGTGCCTCTGCTTCTCTGCCTCTGTCTGTCTGTGCCTCTGCCTCACTGTCTGTCTGTGCCTCTGCCTCACTGTCTGTCTGTGCCTCTGCCTCACTGTCTGTCTGTGCCTCTGCCTCTGCCTCACTGTCTGTCTGTGCCTCTGCCTCTGCCTCACTGTCTGTCTGTGCCTCTGCCTCTACCTCATTCTGTCTGTGCCTCTGCCTCTACCTCATTCTGTCAGTGCCTCTGCCACTTGTTTGCCTCACTGTCTGTCTGTGCCTCTGCCTGTTTGCCTCAGTCTGTCTGTGCCTCTGCCTGTTTGCCTCACTGTCTGTCTGTGCCTCTGCCTGTTTGCCTCACTGTCTGTCTGTGTCTCTGCCTCTTGTTTGCCACACTGTCTGTCTGTGCCTCTGCCTCTTGTTTGCCACACTGTCTGTCTGTGCCTCTGCCTCTTGTTTGCCTCACTGTCTGTCTGTGCCTCTGCCTGTTTGCCTCACTGTCTGTCTGTGCCTCTGCCTGTTTGCCTCACTGTCTGTCTGTGCCTCTGCCTGTTTGCCTCACTGTCTGTCTGTGCCTCTGCCTCTTGTTTGCCTCACTGTCTGTCTGTGCCTCACTGCCTGTGCCTCTGCCTCTGTGCCTCACTGTCTGTGCCTGTCTCTGCCTCACTGTCTGTGCCTGTCTCTGCCTCACTGTCTGTGCCT
>NC_059299.1:1988775-1997380 GCF_017591435.1 Portunus trituberculatus
GGGGGACCCCTCTAGCGGGTGAGCTGTTCCTTGTGGTAAAACTTTTCTTGAAGTGGTGGTGGTGGTAGTGGCCAGGAGGGCTGGGGTGAGGCCAGCCGTGGGCTTCCACCGGGGGCAGGTATGGGGTCAGCCCGCGGTGGGTACAGCCCTGGGGAGTCCGCCCGCACCGATCTGGCGACGGTGTTGGGGGTGGTGAGGTGATGGGCGGGTGCGGACGGGGCGGGTGACTGGGGTGGGAGGCCTGCCGTGAGGGATGGGGCTGGGGAGAGGGTGGGGGGTGAGTGTGGGGAGTAGGGAGGGGGGCCGGGGAGGGTGTCGCCCCGCTGGCCACATTCCTCGTCGGCCCGAATGCCCCGGCAGCTCTAGGGCGTGAGGGTCAGTGCCGGGGTGTGGATGGGACGGGTGAGGGGCGACCAGGCCGGGGGGGGAGGCGGCCTCGGTGGACTTCCGCGTTGTCCACCTGAGAGGCGAAGGCAACCAGCTTGTCAAACCCACTGTTGATCTTGTCCTGCCACTTCTGCAGCGGAGAGTCACTGCGCCCTGGAAGGGGGGTAGGCACTGGTCAGTGGGCGGGCCGGGGTGGGGCAGCACAGCAAACACCTCACAACACACTAGAACACACAGCACAGCAACACACACTCACAGCAGCTGTACTCACAAACACCCAGGCCTCAACTCTGCAGGGTTTCAAAGGTTCAGGGAAGTGAGGCATGCATTCACTGTGTTTGAGGCGCACGCGCACACACACACACACACACACACACACAGGATACTAACTCAACAAGCTACAACTTAAAGGATATTCGTAGTCTAACCCTTCAGTAGCATGACGTGTTTCCCTATTCCTTGTGGTGACTATTTGGTGATTTTCAGCTTCACAAACTCATGTGGGGATTAAAATAGTGAAGACTGTGGCCATTAATCTTCTGCTCTATACACCATTCCTAATGTCAATAAAATGGTCTAATGGTCACAAAACTCAATTAAAATAGTGAAGACAGTGGCATTAATCTTCTGATCTCCAAAGACCATTCTTAATGTCAATAAAATGGTCTAATGGTGCACAAAACTCAAGGTAGAAATGCATCCCAGTACTGAAGGGGTTAAAATAGTGAAGACTGTGGCCATTAATCTTCCGCTAATGTCAATAAAATGATCCAATAGCACACCAAACTCAAGGTACAAAATGCATCCCAGTACTGAAGAAGTTACTAATGCTGCAGAAATGTGAGTCCTACCAACACTCAGAAGGCTGTACATTAAATAACAAGTTCTCAGGGTGCTTTAAGAGTTGTAGTGGCAGAATAACAACATTTACAGTGTGAACAGGAGAAACACTTGAAAATGAATTAATTGTTCCGTGGCCTTGAAAACAGCAGTGGGGAGAAAAGTGCTTCTAAATACTGGCTTTATCTACACACACACACACACACACACACACACACACACACACACACACACGAAAGACGGAAAAAAGAAGAAGAAGAAAAGGAAAGAAAAAAGAGCAAAAAAAAGAGAGAGAGAGAGAGAGAGAGAGAGAGAGAGAGAGAGAGAGAGAGAGAGAGAGAGAGAGAGAGAGAGAGAGAGAGAGAGAGAGAGAGAGAGTAAACAATATTTTCTAAACCACCCAACTAAAAATTAAATTAGAGAGAGAGAGAGAGAGAGAGAGAGAGAGAGAGAGAGAGAGAGAGAGAGAGAGAGAGAGAGAGAGAGAGAGAGAGAGAGAGAGAGAGAGAGAGAGAGAGAAACCACAACTTTTAAAATTATTTAAATTTAAGAAAGAGAGAGAGAGAGAGAGAGAGAGAGAGAGAGAGAGAGAGAGAGAGAGAGAGAGAGAGAGAGAGAGAGAGAGAGAGAGAAAAGAAGAAAAAAGAGAAGAGAGAAGAGAAAAAGAAAAAAAGAAAGAGAGAGAGAGAGAGAGAGAGAGAGAGAGAGAGAGAGAGAGAGAGAGAGAGAGAGAGAGAGAGAGAGAGAGAGAGAGAGAGAGAGAGAGAGAGAGAGAGAGAGAGAGAGAAAACAACATTACAAGAATTAACAAAAATAAAATAATAATAATAATAATAATAATAATAATAAATAAAGATTAAAGAGAGAAGGAAAACATAATTAAAGAGAAAATGAAAGAAAGTGAGAAAATAAAGATAATTAGAAAAAGCAAAAACACAATGCAACCACCCAAAGCAAATTAAAACACCGCCAACATAGTTACTTATTTTCCTCACCTCACCCCTCTCTCTCTAAGAAAGAACCAGGAGAAAAAAGGAGAGGAAAAACAAAACTTTTAAAGGGAAAAAGTAATTGAAAAAAATTAGGATTAGGGGGGGGGGGGAGGGGAGGAAGGAGGAGAGGAGAGGAGGAGGAGAGGAGGAGGAGAAGAAGAAGGAAGGAGGAAGGAAGGAAGGAAGGAAGGAAGGAAGGAAGGAAGAAGAAGAAGAAGAAGAAGAAGAAGAAGAAGAAGGAAGAAGAAGAAGAAGAAGAAGAAGGAAGGAAGGAAGGAAGGAAGAAGAAGAAGAAGAAGAAGAAGAAGAAGAAGAAGAAGAAGAGGAGGAGGAAGGAGGAGGAGGAGGAGGAGGAGGGGGGAAAGGAGGAGGAGGAGGGAGGAGGAGGAGGAAGGAAGGAAGAAGAAGAAGAAGAAGAAGAAGAAGAAGAAGAAGAAGAAGAAGAAAGAAGAAGAAGAAGAAGAAGAAGAAGAAGAAGAAGAAGAAGAAGAAGAAGAAAAGGAAGGGGGGGGGGAAAAAAAAAAGGAAAAGAAAAAAAAAAGAAAAAAAAAAAAAAAAAAAAAAAAAAAAGAAAAAAAGAAAAAAAAAAAAAGAAGAAAAAAGAAAAAATATTAAGGAATAATTAAAAATAAAAATTAAATAATAAAAATAATAATAATTAATTAATAATTAAACATACAAAATATAATAATAAAAATTAATTATAATAATTAAAATAATAACAATAATTAAAATAAAATAAAAATTTTAATTAATTAAAATTTTAACCACAAAAAATTTAAATAAAAATTAATTCAGGAATTAAAATAATCTTTTTGTTGGTTTGTTGTTCTTAAAATTTCCTTTTTGTTTTCACAACCTTCCCTCCCCCCCTTTTTCTTCTGTCTGTTTCTCTCTCTCTTTCTGTTTTCTTTCTCTCTCTCTCTGTCTGTCTCTCACTCTCTTTTTCTTTCTCTCTCTCTCTCTTCTTCTTCTCTCACCCCCCTTCCCCCCTTCTCCCCACTTGTTGGGGGCTGTGGCTGTGGTTGTGGCTGGGGGGGTGGGGGGCAGCCTGGCTTATGACAATAGTGGGGAGGAGGGGTGGGGGGTGGAGGTAGTGGTGGTGGTGGTATTGTGATTGGTGGTGGGAAGAACAGTGGTGGTGGTGTGGTGGTGGTTGTGGTGGAGGCAAGGGGGGTGGTTGTGGGTTGTGGTGGTGGTGGGGGGTCATGATGGTGGGGGGGGTGGGGTGATGGTGGTGGTTGGTGGTGGTGGTGGTTGGGGGGGGCAGATGAGGACGGGGTGACTGTGGTGGTGGTGGTGGAGGTGGTGGTGGCGGGTGGTGGTGGTGGGTGGTGGCAGTTTGATGTTGAAGATGGGGTTGAAATTGGGTTTAAGGAGGGGTGGAGGAGGAGTGGGGTGGTAGAGGGAGGGGTGGTGGGGGGGAGTAGTGTTTTTGGGGATGGTGAGGGGCGGAGGGGCGATAGCTTCCTCCCCTCCTCATCGCTGGGGGCCGGGGTGTCTGGGGCCCCTCCTTCACCTGTGGGGGGCAGAGGGTGAGTGAAGGGGCTGAGGTAAAAATGTCAGTGAAGGGGCAATGTTGTCACTGCATTACAAAAAGTATTATTAAAAGTGTGGAGTGTTGCAGTGTTGCAGTGTTGGAGTGTTTGAGCAGTGAACAGAGAATTGTGGGATTGGTGGATGTCACTCAAACTGTCATGAGTGATGGACACTGTCAACACTGCAACATGTTCACCATGTGTGAGTGGAGCCACTCAATCAGTAATTACACTGACCCGTGTGTGTGTGTGTGTGTGTGTGTGTGTGTGTCTCACCTTGGCCAGCATTGGTCTGGTCATGAAGTGCGGCAGCGTGGCGGCGAGGCCCTCCACGGGGCCGTCCCCTGCGCCGAGGGTTGCGGGACGTGGCTTGCAGTCTGGTGGGTGTGTGGCGGCCGTGGTGGGGGCTGTGGTGGTGGTGTGCTCGGGTGGGGCAGGAGGGCTGGGGCAGCAGCCTTAGGGCCGACATTGAAACCAGGCGTCCAGACCGCCCCGCCCGGGATGCTGCGGGGCAGCATTCGGGCTTCTCATCTAGTGGGGCGCGGGACTTGACGCGGTACATCAGGCCTCCACAGCAGGGGCGGAAGGCCCTCAGTGCTGGGGGCCTGGACGGGGAGTACACCCCACGCTGGGCGGGAGGCTGGCGCCTCCCTGCCTCAGGTGGTGTGTGTGGGGCATGGAGCACCTTGGCAAAGCTCTCCTCCACAATGCGTGCGATGCGGGGCCCGGGCGGGTGACGCTTGCCCCCCACCGTCATGTCCAGTGCGGCAGAGGCTGGGGGGGCGGGGGGCGCTGAGCTCAGCTCCAGGGAGCGCTCCACCTCCCCTGAGATGAGGTCCCCAACATTGCGGGTGAGGGGCATGCGGGTGTGGCAGGGCCAGTACCTTGCTGTGTTGTGGGGACGGTGCCACGCCTCCAGGGCCAGCAGCTTCTCCTGTGAGAGGTGTCTCGCAGGGCCAGCTTGGCAGGGGACACCTGGGTGTGTCGGGCGCTTCCCCACGCCCTCTTGGTCGGGCGCGCGCAGGAGGAGTATGGAGAATGTGGGTGTGGCAGTACATGGGGGGTGGGGGGTGGCAGGGCGGGTTGGTGGCTTGTCCTCGTTGAGCACGTTGGTGATGATCAGCTTGAGTCTGTCCTCAAAGTCCGCCACGCGGGCGGCTCTCCGCACCATGGAGAAGCCCGCCCCACCGCCACCCTTGTCCCCGCCACGTGGCCCGGGGCAATGGCGGCGCGGCAGCCTGCAGGGCATTTCCACCTGGGCAGGGGCAGCGTGGGGCAGGCGGGCAGTGTGCGGCCACCACCACCACTGCCTGGTGGCGGCGGCGGCAGGTGGTTGTTGCTGCTGCTGCTGGTCGTGGGGCAGGGTGGGCGTGGCTCAGCCTGGTGTATCCTGATAAGGCCGTCGGGGGGCAGCAGGGGGATGGGTGCCGGGGGCAGGCCGGGATGCGGCCGGCCTCAATCTGCCTGCCGGTCTCCAGGATCTTCTGTGCCAGGATCTCCGGTTCTTCTCTCAATCTTGCCCACGTCCGGGATGGATGGCCACTCCTGGTTCCTGCTGCGGTGCGTCCTTGTGCCGCCTGGGACTTGTCAGCCCGCTGGCCTCCAGGAGCAGACCCGCCACGCCCCGGCACTGCGTCGGGCGGTGTTCTCCAGGAGCTCACCTCACACCCAGGCGGACACCTGAGAGTGAAGCTTCGCGCGACAGTGTCTGAGATCTCCTCAGGATGAACTCCGGCACCTGACTTGCATCCAGGCTCTGCTGCTGCTGCTGCTGCGGGAAGGTGGCAACCATGTCAGCACAGTGCACACACACACACACAAGATGATAAAGACAAGGAATATACATGTGAACACTGACTGAAGGATAGGAAGGACACTATAAACACACACACACACACACACTCACCCCATTGACCACACGTTCCTCCTGTACTTGTGAATGATCTCGTGTTGCCTGAGCCGAAGTCGCCCTGCTCCTCCGCACTGTTCACCTGCCTGCAGCGACGACACATTGGCCTGCAGCCCTGCGCCACACAACTCCTGCACACACACACACACAGAGAGAGAGAGAGAGAGAGAGAGAGAGAGAGAGAGGGAGGAAGAGAGGGGGGTGGTTTGGTAAATTACTCCTCACATATGAACCCAAATATTGCTAAAATCACAAGAAAACACCAAAATTTTAAGAGCACCCTAAAACGCCTGAAAACCCTGAGCACCCAAAGACCCTTGAAACACCCTAATGACACCAAGACCCTAAAACACCAAAACATCCTAAAATCCTAAATCCTGAAAGATCATGAATTCCCTAAAACAAACCCTGAAACAAATAAAACCCTATTCTTCAGAAATACTTTGTGCACAAAATACCCTGAACATCAAAACCCTAAATACCCTGAAACACCCTAAAACCAAAACACCCTTTTAAAACACCCCAGAACAGCCTAAAACACACCTAAAAAATAACTCCATAACACCTAAAACCCTATAACAAAACACTCTAAAATATTCAACACACTAAAAACATTCAAAACATACTAAAACACCCCAAACACACTAAAACACCCAAAACACTCTAAAACATTCAAAACACAAAGATTCAAAACACCTAAAACACCCAAACTCTAAAACCAAAACACCTGAAAACATTCAAACACACTAAAACATCCTAAAACACTGAAAACATTCAAAACACCCTAAAACATTTAAAACACACTAAAACACCCTAAAACACTTGAAAACACCCTGAAGGTCCCTTGTCTTACTTGGCCCTGTTCAGCAAGTCTTCAGGGTTTGCTGCCCATGCCAAGCTCCGAGATGCGAGACCTGAGCAGCGCCACTGAGTCGCCTATCAGCACCTTTATCTGCCGCCCAACTGGGCAGCCCGGGACTTGAGGCTCTTGTTCTTCTCCTGATGGGTGGAAGAGGGAGGGAGAGGGAGAGGATGAGGGAGATGGAGACAAGAAATAGGAAAGACAGATTAATTTTAGGGTGGGGTGGGGGGGGAGAGAGGAGAGGGAAGGAGGAGGAGGAGGAGGAGGAGGAGGAGGAGGAGGAGGAGGGAGGAGGAGGAGGAGGAGGAGGAGGAGGAGAGAGAGAGAGAGAGAGAAGGAGAGAGAGAGAGAGAGAAAAGACAGATTTTTTAATTAGATGACAAGTGATGTTGGAGAGAGAGAGAGAGAGAGAGAGAGAGGAAGAGAAAAAGAAAGAAAGAAAAGAATTAAAGAGAGACAAAACATCCAACAAAACACACTAAACCACACACAATACTTATCAACATAACAAACAACACAACACCCAACACCCAAAACACCAGCCAATACCAAACACCCCAAACACACCCAGACTCTCAAACCCAAACAAAAACCCCTTGCACCCAACACCACACGAACCTAATCACACTTCAACACACCTAAAATATCATGAAACACCCCAAAATAAAATTACCCTAAAAACCCTAACAACCTAACCTCACAACACCCTTTCTTCAATCTCTTCAACACACCCTGATTTCATGCACACTAAAACACCCTAAAAATCAAGAAACACCTAAAACAAATTTTAACCCTCCAAAACACCTAAAAGAAAACAAACCTAAAACCTAACCTCTCCAACCACCTTCTTGTCAATCTGTTCAACACACACCCTGTACTTTCATGCACACCAAAACCCTAAATATCAAACACCAAAACCCTAAATCCCTGAAACACCCAAAACCTAACCTAACCCTAACCACCTTTCTAATCTGCTTCAACACACTAAAACACCCTTTTGAAACACCCCAAAACACTAAAACACCTAAACACCTAATAACCTTCTCATCAACCCACCCTGAATCTGTTCAACACACCTGTACTTTCATGAAAACACTAAAACGAACTCTAAAACCTAAATAACCTGAAACACCAAGACACCTAACCTAACCCAACCACTTTTCATGGAATCTGCTTCAACACAACCTGACTTTTCATGCACATAAAACACCCTAAAAGTATATGGAAACACCCCAAAACCCAAATAACCCTGAAACCCTAAACACCTAACCTAACCTAACTCAACACACACCTTTCTAACGTTCACACATGAACTTTCTGAACATAAAACACCTAAAAGCCTAAAATCATGAAACACCCTAAGACACCAACCTAACCCTTGTCAACCACCTTAATCTGCTTCAACACACACCCTGTAACTTTCATGCACACCAAACACCCTAAAAACCTAAAAAACATGAAACAAAGACACTAACCTAACCCACAACCACCTTCTGGCCAACGCCTTCAACACAAGTCCCTGTATTGGCTTTGAAGAGCCAGCTGGAAGAACTCTACGGAACACATCCAGTAACACCCCACCAAGGATTTGGAATTGGGCACTCGTGCCTCAGAATACCACCACAAGATGGATGCGGAACAGCCGGCCACACACCGGTCTGGTCCTGGCACTGCGTGCGGCCCTGGGGTGAACACAGATTACAAGGCACACAGCAACACTCAACAGGGTAATAATATTGTTTTAATCCAAAAAAAATGAACAAAATTTAGGGGACCAAAGGGGTTTAGGGGTCACACAAAGGGGTAATAATATTATATAGGCACAACACCACAAGACACTCACAAAACAAAACCTTGCAAATTGAAACTACTAATAGCCAACCTAAAACTATAGAAACACAAAACACAAGAACACCACACAACACCACCAGACATAAAACTTCGACACAACAAGAGAAAACCCAGAAAGTCACCACAAAACTAACACCCCACACACCAGACCCTTACCATACCAGTAAATTCAAAAATCACCCTAAACTTTACAAATAACCCTAAAACCCCACAACCCAAAAAAATA
>NC_059299.1:1997880-2009737 GCF_017591435.1 Portunus trituberculatus
TATTATTATTATTATCATTATCACTATTGCAAACTATTATCATTATTATTGTTACGATGTTATTCAAATACAGCTTTAGTACGTTTCAGATTAACATAATACTCTCTCTCTCTCTCTCTCTCTCTCTCTCTCTCTCTCTCTCTCTCTCTCTCTCTCCCTCTCCTCTCCTCTCTCTCCTCTCTCTCTCTCCTCTCTCTCTCTCTCTCTCTCTCTCTCTCTCTCTCTCTCTCTCTCTCTCTCTCTCTCTCTCTCTCTCTCTCTCTCTCTCTCTCTCTCTCTCTCTCTCTCTCTCTCTCTCTCTCTCTCTCTCTCTCTCTCTCTCTCTCTCTCTCTCTCTCTCTCTCTCTCTCTCTCTCTCTCTCTCTCTCTCTCAGGCATCACCATACTGTGCCAGGCCCACCAAGAAACCGCCCAATCTGTTCAGCTTCCTCTCCTGTGTCACTGGACGTGTGGCTGTACATGGCCACCACCTACCTGGGCATCTCCCTCCTCTTGTTTGTGCTGGCTAGGTAAAGGCCATCCTCAATATTTGTCTGTGTGTGTGTGTGTGTGTGTGTGTGTGTGTGTGTGTGTGTGTGTGTGTGTGTGTTGCTTTTTTAACTTTCCTCATCTTCGTAATAATCTCTCTCTCTCTCTCTCTCTCTCTCTCTCTCTCTCTCTCTCTCTCTCTCTCTCTCTCTCTCTCGCTCTCTCGCTCTCTCGCTCTCTCTCTCTCTCTCTCTCTCTCTCTCTCTCTCTCTCTCTCTCTCTCACTCTCTCGCTCTCGCTCTCTCGCTCTCGCTCTCTCGCTCTCTCTCTCTCTCTCTCTCTCTCTCTCTCTCTCTCTCTCTCTCTCTCTCTCTCTCTCTCTCTCTCTCTCTCTCTCTCTCTCTCTCTCTGTGTGTGTGTGTGTGTGTGTGTGTGTGTGTGTGTGTGTGTGTGTGTGTGTGTGTGTGTGTGTGTGTGTGTGTGTGTGTGTGTGTGTGTGTGTGTGTGTGTGTGTGTGTGTGTGTGTGTGTGTGTGTGTGTGTGTGTGTGTGTGTGTGTGTGTGTGTAATAATAATAATAATAATAAACGGTTTATTAATTAGGCAATGTAAAAAAATACACTGAAAATGTACAGGGGGTGGGACATTACCACAATGAACTAAAAATGCTTAACCTAACTATGGATAAACTTAACCTAGAAATTCACTTATTTATTTAAAGCTCGCACAATAGTGGGCACCGCGCTGAGTCGGTACCGATCCGTGCGCGGTGCTCTCAAAGGCGCCACGCGATTATGGTGTCGGGTGGCGCGAGCAGGGGGAGGCACGTCGGGTGGTAGCAGGTGGCGGAGACGTGGATGACGCAGCAGTCCTTCCCAAATTTTTCCAAGGCTTCCTGGTGTCTTGTGGCCAGCCTCGGCAGACTCAGGCAGGTCAGGGCGTCCTCGTAGGACCTGTAGGCAGGCCCAAGGATGACCCTGAACGCCCTCCTCTGAACCCTCTCCAGCTGTTGTCGTTGTGTGAGGTTCAGGAGGAGGACCACGCTGGGGCGGCGTACATGAGCTTAGGGAGTATAAAGATGAGGTACACTCCCCTCAGCTCATCTGCCGGTGCTCCCAGGGACCTGAGTCGGCGCAGTAAATAGATTTTATATGAGGCTGACCTGATGATGTTGGAAACATGCTGCTTCCATGTTAACTGATCATCCACCAAGACACCTAGAAGCTTGGTGCTGCGGACCACCTGGAGGGAGTGAGGGCCCACAGAAAGCTGGGGAGGGGGAACTGCTGCTGTGGAGGTACAAATGTGCATCACCACGGTCTTGGTGTGGTTGATGGTCATTTTGTTGTCCTCCGTCCACGTCTGTAGTTGGTTTGTAGTTGGTGTGTGTGTGTGTGTGTGTGTGTGTGTGTGTGTGTGTGTGTGTGTGTGTGTGTGTGTGTGTGTGTGTGTGTGTGTGTGTGTGTGTGTGTGTGTTAGTTCTAGACTCAAGTTTATAAAGTCACAAAATTCAAACGCTGTTCCTTCTGCGTCCCAACAGGTTCTCTCCTTATGAGTGGTCGAACCCTCATCCATGCGACACCACTCCTGAAAAACTTGACAACGGATTCTCCCTCCTCAACTGCCTCTGGTTTTGTATTGGTTCCTTGATGCAGCAAGGCGGAGATCTGCTGCCGAGGTAACACATCTCTACATGGGTGTTTGTAGACTGCTTGTTGTTCACCGTCATTTTGCCTTGTTAAATACCATCATCATCGTAATAATCTCTCTCTCTCTCTCTCTCTCTCTCTCTCTCTCTCTCTCTCTCTCTCTCTCTCTCTCTCTCTCTCTCTCTCTCTCTCTCTCTCTCTCTCTCTCTCTCTCTGTGTGTGTGTGTGTGTGTGTGTCAATCTGTCTATCTATCTATCTACCTATCTATCTCTGCTTAGGCTGTATCAACACGCATCGTGGCGGGCATCTGGTGGTTCTTCACGCTCATCATGATCTCCTCGTATACCGCTAACCTCGCCGCCTTCCTCACCGTGGAGCGCATGGAGTCCCCATCAGGTCAGCTGAGGTTTAGCCAAGCAAACTAAAATCAAATACGGTTCGCTCTCGGCGGCTCCACCTGGAACTTTTTAGGTAAGAAAGTGCTGCTGGAGAGAGAGAGAGAGAGAGAGAGAGAGAAAGAGATAGAAGAAGAGAAGAAAGAGAGATATTAAGAAGAACCTAAAACAAAATGTCAAATGAGAGTTAAGAGTCAATTGGTACAAAGTCACTTCAGTCTTTCAAAGTACTGAAATGTTGTGCCTCTGACTAATAAATCAATGTAGTCTAGAGTAAGAACACATTGCATTCTTTCGGGCATTGTGGTTCAGCACTTCGAAGCTTCCCGTGTACCAGAGAATGTTCACCTTCATGGAATCCCAAAACCCAACGGTGTATACCAAGTCCAACGAGGAGGGCGTGAGAGAGTGCAGAAGAGTGACAGCCAGTACGCCTACATGATGGAGTCGTCAGCATTGAGTACATCACGGGCGTTACTGTGACTTGACGCAGGTGGGCGGTCCACTCGATTCCAAGAGCTACGGCATCGCCCTTCCGCCAGGTAAGCTTTGAAGGGCAGGCGGACTTGACGAGGAGCGGGCTACACGCGTATAACACTAGTAACAAGTCAGCAGTTAATTCATCTAACAAAGATTGTATTTCATGTGAAAAGCAGAGGGTTTGAGCTACTGCTGATAGTGTCCAGCCAGTGACTGTCAACAACTTTTTTCCAGCGCCAGCTGCTGCCCGAGCATTGGGTCTGTCATTGATTGCTAGTTTTCTCTGTCAATGCTTATGAGTGATGTGGCTTAGAAGGTGTAATCTGTGATGGAAGAGTTGTGGGCATTGATCACATGGGAGGATTTAGGGCGAGGCTGTTCCAGTCTCCTTTCTTCTTTTGTGTTTTCTTCTTCATCTTGATTTCTCCTTCTTCGAACGCCGCAGTACTGTCGTGAACAGATCTCCTCAGGATAGACGATCGCTAGCGGTTTGTTCCACGAGGAGGATCGATGTTGATGACGGTCAAGATGTGCCTTAGCTGGTCTTTGTAGTGTTTATTTGGGGCTCCACGAGGTTTTGTACCATTATCGAGTTCACCATACAGCATTATCTGGGGGCTGGGACGGTTCTATCCTCATGACGTGGCCTGCCCAACAGAGTCGATGGCGGATGATGGTGGATTCGACTTTGGTTACTGAGGCTCGTTCAGGGCCTCAGTGTTCGTGGTATGGCTTTTCCATGGGATTTTAAGTATTTGCCCTTGGAGGAAAGATACCTCCAAGTATTTGCCTCAGTTTGTATTACTGAAAGCGCTCGAGGCTCTTGATGTCGCATTAGTACAGGGTCCAGGTTTCGCAGGTATACAGAAGTGTTGAAAGGACTACTGCCCGGAAGACCATGACTTTAGTACGAATGGACAGTGCATGGTTGTTAAATACTCTGGAGTTGAGGCGACTGAAGGTGGAATGAGCTGCCTTGATCCTGTCTTTAACGTCTTTCTCACATGTGGGATTTGTAGTGAGGATGCTCTAGGTAGGAGAAATGGGCCACTTCTTCTAGGGGTTGGTTGTTTATGATGACGTTGGCATTAGGAAGAACCTGACCCAGTGGATGTTGGATAAGAGCCTTGGTCTTTTTGGTATTAACCTCCACTCCAAAACGCTCAAAGGCAGTGTTGTATGCTGAAGGCCAGCTGCTGTTTGATTTGGCGGCAAACTTGGAGTGAAAAGACTAGAATGAAGTGAGTATCTGTGTGACTCGCGTGGTAATTAAAAAAAAAAGTTTTGCCGTTGAACTTGTAAAAAGACAATATTTTTGGTGTTTCTTTTTGTAGACCTAAGTAATATGAGGTCTAACGGTGATATAGGAGGTCATAATTAATCAACTCATTCTCACCCGTCTCTCGATAGCAAACAATTAGGAATTAATAAAGTACATTCTTCTCAAACATAAAAACCTTTCCGATTTCGATTGCATCATATCAAAAATCAATACTTGTATGGAATAGATTAAATTTGCACTACGATTTGATTTTTACAACATGGCAGTGTTTGTTTGGGACTTCATGTGACTGTGTGTAGGTTTGTGTGTTAGCCGCAATACGTGTGGGATTATGATAACACCCACCGTTACCTTCCTGACACAGGGAATGCACATCGTCATCATCATCAATATCGGTCACTGCATGTCCCCTATCGTCTTACCGTACACAACATTTTATAGGTGATGTATACATTTAATGCACGCCAATTAACAGACAACACGTGGTAGGCTGCTAAATGGCTTTGTGGCGAGCTATTACTATAGTGTTATAGAATAAGCTGTATTTGTTCAATGGTACTCGTGAGAACAGTGTACATTGTGAACACTGCTATGCGTGCCAGGGTCGCCTTACCGCACGCTGATCAACGCGGCCGTACTGAAGCTGCAGGAGGCAGGGGTCCTTCATGGACTGAAGCGCAGATGGTGGAAGGAGAAGAGGCGGGGGAACTTGCCGGGTAACCCATATCACCCCTCCACACACACACACACACACACACACACACACACACACACACACACACGTCACATACATACACACATCACACACACACACACACACACACACACACACACACACACACACACACACACACACACACACACACACACACACACACACACACACACACACATTGTTCTTAATGTACGAAACATCACCGGTAGATTGTGTCTGACGCCTAAGAATGTGTGTCAAAGACTGCCTGGAGCAAAGTTTTCATTTACTAGAAGCTGGTACCGTGATGGCATCTTATGTGACGTCGTTTCCTTACTTGCATGATGAATGACTCGACTGGAGACCTTCCACTTTCCATGACACACACACACACACACACACTCTCTCTCTCTCTCTCTCTCTCTCTCTCTCTCTCTCTCTCTCTCTCTCTCTCTCTCTCTCTCTCTCTCTCTCTCTCTCTCTCTCTCTCTCTCTCTCTCTCTCTCTCTCTCTCTCTCTCTCTCTCTCTCTCTCTCTCTCTCTCTCTCTCTCTCTCTCTCTCTCTCTCTCTCTCTCTCTCTCTCTCTCTCTCTCTCTCTCTCTCTCTCTCTCTCTCTCTCTCTCTCTCTCTCTCTCTCTCTCTCTCTCTCTCTCTCTCTCTCTCTCTCTCTCTCTCTCTCTCTCTCTCTCTCTCTCTCTCTCTCTCTCTCTCTCTCTCTCTCTCTCTCTCTCTCTCTCTCTCTCTCTCTCTCTCTCTCTCTCTCTCTCTCTCTCTCTCTCTCTCTCTCTCTCTCTCTCTCTCTCTCTCTCTCTCTCTCTCTCTCTCTCTCTCTCTCTCTCTCTCTCTCTCTCTCTCTCTCTCTCTCTCTCTCTCTCTCTCTCTCTCTCTCTCTCTCTCTCTCTCTCTCTCTCTCTCTCTCTCTCTCTCTCTCTCTCTCTCTCTCTCTCTCTCTCTCTCTCTCTCTCTCTCTCTCTCTCTCTCTCTCTCTCTCTCTCTCTCTCTCTCTCTCTCTCTCTCTCTCTCTCTCTCTCTCTCTCTCTCTCTCTCTCTCTCTCTCTCTCTCTCTCTCTCTCTCTCTCTCTCTCTCTCTCTCTCTCTCTCTCTCTCTCTCTCTCTCTCTCTCTCTCTCTCTCTCTCTCTCTCTCTCTCTCTCTCTCTCTCTCTCTCTCTCTCTCTCTCTCTCTCTCTCTCTCTCTCTCTCTCTCTCTCTCTCTCTCTCTCTCTCTCTCTCTCTCTCTCTCTCTCTCTCTCTCTCTCTCTCTCTCTCTCTCTCTCTCTCTCTCTCTCTCTCTCTCTCTCTCTCTCTCTCTCTCTCTCTCTCTCTCTCTCTCTCTCTCTCTCTCTCTCTCTCTCTCTCTCTCTCTCTCTCTCTCTCTCTCTCTCTCTCTCTCTCTCTCTCTCTCTCTCTCTCTCCTCTCTCTCTCTCTCTCTCTCTCTCTCTCTCTCTCTCTCTCTCTCTCTCTCTCTCTCTCTCTCTCTCTCTCTCTCTCTCTCTCTCTCTCTCTCTCTCTCTCTCTCTCTCTCTCTCTCTCTCTCTCTCTCTCTCTCTCTCTCTCTCTCTCTCTCTCTCTCTCTCTCTCTCTCTCTCTCTCTCTCTCTCTCTCTCTCTCTCTCTCTCTCTCTCTCTCTCTCTCTCTCTCTCTCTCTCTCTCTCTCTCTCTCTCTCTCTCTCTCTCTCTCTCTCTCTCTCTCTCTCTCTCTCTCTCTCTCTCTCTCTCTCTCTCTCTCTCTCTCTCTCTCTCTCTCTCTCTCTCTCTCTCTCTCTCTCTCTCTCTCTCTCTCTCTCTCTCTCTCTCTCTCTCTCTCTCTCTCTCTCTCTCTCTCTCTCTCTCTCTCTCTCTCTCTCTCTCTCTCTCTCTCTCTCTCTCTCTCTCTCTCTCTCTCTCTCTCTCTCTCTCTCTCTCTCTCATGACTCACATACCATGACCAAATGTTGTTGGAGATTTCAATTAAATGTCACAAGTCTTATTTCTCATGAAACACCCATGAGAGTACCGGTCCTGTTTGATAAATGATAGGAGTGTTGTCTGTCGTGATGATTGGCAATTGAAAGCTTAACATCCTGCTAAGGTTTCGGTAACAACTGCGAAATTTCCAGACTTTCAAGATCTGTGAGTGTCTGCACCTTTTCGTCTTGTGCATGTACAGTGAAGGCCATGGATGGGCTAGTATTGCCTGGGTTTCGTATGTTGCATAACTCGCAGACCAGAAAGGATATGTGCTAATAATGTCATTTAGCAAGTTAACTAACCCCTTCAGTAGTGGGACGCATTTTTACCATGATTTTTAAGTATAATTAAAAGATTTTATTTGCATTAGGAAGGCTTTATAGAGTTCAAAAGATTAATGGCCAGAGTCTTCACTGTTCTAATCCCAACATATGATTTTGAAGCTGTATAAAATCACCCAAATAATAAACAGAATCAATATGAAAACGGGACACAGTATTGAAGGGGTTAATGATAAGGTTTGCTTGTATGTTTGCTTTATTTATTTTCTTCTATGTGATAACTCCTTACACAGGTTCACCTTATACGAACGCTCTCTCGGGAGCCATCCTTAGTCTGCAGGAGAAGGGCAAACTGCAAGCACTCACGACGATGTGGTGGAAGAGGAAAAAGGGAGGGGGGCAGTGTAAAGTAAGCGTGGCTCTTTAGATGCAGTTTTACTCATAGTGTAATTGCCACCATAACAAGTAAATCAACCACTTCAGCGATAAGAATTTTACTCAAGTTTATTTTTTATTCTCCTGTTGTTAACGAGAATAGGCTCATTGCACTTCTATATATCGCTTTAACTACATTTTGTTTTGTTTTGGTCACATACATTACAAAACATATGCATTCAGTATCACCAAACTATCTTGTGAATATCGCAACAACAAAGTAGAGCCTAAACTTGTGTTAACTACCTGAAGGAACACTAAAGCACCTCTCACTGCGTATACAATTAGTGGCACCTATCGCTGTGTGTACAACTGGTGCCATTCACTATCCATTAAACGCCTCCTGATAAACTGATGTTAAACTAGACATACTTATTGCACCCCTTACTTCATGCACAACTCTAGTCCACTTCACTGATCTAATGAGGTATTACACATATACATATTTCAGCTATTTCTCTTCTACTTTTGATGGGTGATGTTTGGTCGCATGCTAACGGCAGTGAACTTATTAGGTTGTTATGTGCGTAAGTAAGGAGATTTATTTTCGTGTGTGTCTTACTCCCTACTGGCACTGCTTCTTGTCTTGTCTCTCGTGACGTGTTAGCCTCTTGTCCTCATCGATAGTTAGGAAGAGTGGAACATGAGACAGCAGACCTGTAAACACTCGGCAGCTCCTAAACACTTTAATGAGCAATCCACTACCAAAGGCGGGTTCACACATGCCAATTTGCGACTGTTTTCTTACGTACGTAAAGTTTCCGACTCGCAATTGGCGCGTAGCGACTGCAGAAAGCATGTTGGTCTTGCTAGTCGATTTGCGACTTTATTTATGTCGTGACCGGAGTAAGCTTTGAAAATGTGGTCTCCAGAGATAGAGAAGGTGATGTTACAGTTGATGTGGGAAAAACAACACATTTGGGACCCCAAAAAAGAATTATACAGTTAAAAAAGCTTGCGCAAATCTTCGTTCGACGAAATAACTGCCACTCTACAAGAACAATTTCTCTCAATGCAGGGTGTTGTTGGAGGTGAAGATTGAAGACCTGTCAGGGTTTAATTTGATCGCAATTTTAGATAATCTAAAGATTAATGATTTTCTTATGAGAAATGTAGGTTAATTTAGAATGTGGTACACACTCCTTTCTTTCCTTTTACTAAGCCAGAAACGTATTCACAGGCATTTTCTTTTCTGTTGACTCTTCCGGTACGCCAAAAGAAGATCAACCACCGCTTCACCATCGTCACTGGAGGAAGACATCTTGGCGGGTAGCTGTTGATTGTTTACATGCAATTCCTGCCAAGGCGTCAACTAGTCGATACTTTGCGCTACGTCTGACACTTTCCGACTAGAAGGGACGACTCGGAAACTCTACGTGCTTAAAAAGAAATGTCGCAAATTGGCACGTGTGAACCCGCCTTAAATCAGAACAGCCTGAGGTAAAGGACCACTGTGCGCATTAAGCTGAACCAATAACATAAAGAATCAGAGCTTACTTCAGACTGCTTTTCTAGTGATAACTGAAACACAATATAGCGTCAGCCACCAAACAACTTCTAATAGCCGTTTCATGAGTCATTCTTGGACTGAGGACTGAACTCGAATCCTGAACGTTGACAGATCTCCTGTTGAGAAGTCGTCTGGACTCGTCAAACTTGAGTCACCAGCCCAAGATGCAAAGGCTGTCGCTAGGAAGGCTGGCAGCCTTGAAAACAATTTTCACTCACGGTATTTGAGACAGGATTAATATTTTTAGAAGTACAGTAGTACTCCAGAAACCATCTAGTCTCTCTCTCTCTCTCTCTCTCTCTCTCTCTCTCTCTCTCTCTCTCTCTCTCTCTCTCTCAACAAAACATTTTCGTTTATTTGAAATTGACGGAAGATCGATATAACGTTGGCCGAAGATTGATCTAGATAAAATAGAGAGAAAGGATGTTGCCACAACACTTCAGTCATATGGCGCCGGAAGCAGAAGCTTAGTGCACGGAGATGATGGGCAGGCGAGTCATCAACGAAGATCGCACCGCTTGGCAGCGTCGACCACGTGTCAACACTACGAGGTGACTCGGCAGGCCAGGGAGGCGAATGTTGGAAGTAGAGAGCAAAGGAGCGGAGAGTATACTGAGTGTGAGAGATCACACTCAGCGAGCCGGAGAGAACTCTCATTACTGAAAAAGTTGTGATTAGGAAAGAGATGGGAAAGAATTGGTTCTTAAGTAGAATGGTAGATGAATTGAATACACTCGGTAATGAAGTTGTTAGTGCTTCATTACCACGAGGGTTTGAAATGAGATTTGACAAATTTATAACTAGGGATGATAGGTGGAAACATATCATACAAGGACTGCTACGTGCAACCCGGGTGGCTTCTTGCAGCTTCCCTTGTTTTGTTTCTAAGTCTTTACGCTGTTATGGAAATAATACCATTGTGTTGAAAACTTTTGTTTTCTCAAAAAATACATTTGATAATCACACATAGGTACCTCTATAATGATAATTTTTATGTCATGAATGTGAGGATGCCACTTTTTTTAAAGAAAATTTTCACTCGCTTTCGGAGAGTGTCTATTTGGCGATGGAAAGTTTGTTTCAGGGAGGATCGCAGCAGATACTGGCTTTTGACCATTACTATGTTTAGCGAGTCAACAGTGCGCGATTCGTGATTCCGTCTGCTGACCAGAACGTTTAGTGCATTCGCTCTATAAGGGCGATGATGAACAGGTATCTCAGAGCGTCTTTCTCAGGGTCACGGTCATGTCATTAACCTTCAACCGATTTACGAGTAGAAATTGTGCACCATACGGAATATAAGTATTGCAGGGATCTGTTGCCAAAGTAAATATAATTTCAGCTGCTTGGTAAGGAAAATTCTTATTATTCATTTTGTAGTCTGCTAAAAGATATACCATATTTACCCGTTCAAACGTGAGAGTTGTGTTGTATTATTAGCGCCACTGGTGAAAAAAATAACGTAAACCAGTTCTGCTTAATCAACTGATGTTTCAGATCATTGATACAATAATGTGCCTCGAGGATATACAAGTGTTAAGAGAGAGACCACCAAATGAAGGTGTATCCGTATAGGTGTATCTGACAAAAAGACAAAATGTGCATGATTGCTTTGCCTTCGTATTGCAGACTTTGCATGACTTTCAAAATGCATGTAAGCACACTAGAGTATAGACATGTAGGATATCTAAGTTGGTGTCTGCCAATTCTCACCATCTGCATGAAGTTTCGTTTATCTCTCTTCTTCATATTTTGTAAGATACACAATCCATATCTAAACGTGAACATTCCTTGCTGCATGCGTTGTACTTGCATACTGTACAGGCATTAAATGTTGTAATTGAGAAATATCTATGAATTCATCGTGGCAATTTGAATTATACTGTTGAAATAACTAACTATAGAGAGAGTAAAGAGAATCACGTATCATATTCATTATTGTTCGTCTGATGATGTCTAGCAGCCTAAAATATCAATCTTTCTCCTCTCCCCCTCCCTCCCTCTCTCTCTCTCTCTCTCTCTCTCTCTCTCTCTCTCTCTCTCTCTCTCTCTCTCCTCCTCCTCCCTCCTCCCTCCTCCTCCCTCTCTCTCTCTCTCTCTCTCTCTCTCTCTCTCTCTCTCTCTCTCTCTCTCTCTCTCTCTCTCTCTCTCTCTCTCTCTCTCTCTCTCTCTCTATGAATACATCAGTTTACCATGAATATCTGGCATCCTTTTCTTTCACTGCGCTTCTCTGTTGGTCGTGGATGCGCTCCTGGTAGAGTGACGAGTCGAAGAGCTCCTCCAAGGCCAATGCACTCGGCCTGAACAACGTGGGCGGCGTGTTCGTGGTGCTGCTGGCCGGCATGGGTCTCGCCTCGGTGGTCGCCGTGTGTGAGTTTGTGTGGAAGTCAAGAAAGCTGGCCACGGAAGAACACGTAAGTGTCTACGTATGGACTCCAGTTCAAATGGAAGATGTGTAGTCTGTTCATCGTCCGTGTGCTGGGATCATGTGGCTGTGCTGTCATGTCTGTTCATTTCCTTTTCGTTGAGTAGAAAAGAGAGAAAAAAAAGTAAAAATAAAAGAAGAAAAGAAAAACTCATTGCTTCGCCCCCATAAACCTAAAACATATAATCTTAATTCAGATTTCAGGATTAACTTTTGCTTCCAAACATTGAGTCATGTGTACGCCTTTCATTTATATCACAAGATATGTATAACAAACATGATATTCAA
>NC_059299.1:2010237-2015521 GCF_017591435.1 Portunus trituberculatus
GAGTCACAAGTACAAAGAGTAGCCCTGCCACCGTGTGGCAATTCAGCACAGAGAGAAAGCCCTTGAAGACTGACTGCTTAAGGCGAGTGTTTCCAAGCATATCCAGTAATTTACTGCTCCAGCAATTGATAATTCGAAAATTTATTCCTCGAGCAATTGGTTTCGCACAGTTTACTGTCGAAAAATTTATTTCGAGCAATTTACCTTGATTTGTTCGAGAAGCAATTTTTCGATGTAGTGTTTCTGCTCAACGAAATGCGATAGATAAATATTTCTAATTTGTTTACTGAAACTTCTTTTTATCTAATAGAAGATAAATACCATTCTGACCGTGGTACACAATGTCCTGAGAGACGCGAGTGGATAATCTTTAAACTTTTTCTTTAGTTATCGTTTTGTATTCTTACTTGTAGGTCTTGGTGCATGCACGTTCTAGAATCACGGCAGGAGGGTAAAGCCGAAGGGTTTCTGAAAGAATAGTGTCGAAAATTAACTTGCCACCGCTTCCATAATTTTTTTCGATTAATGACAGTGGCTAATGTTTTATGCATGCACATTCCTTCAGAATTAGATAACCGAAGTCAGCCCTAGAGCTTATAATGCATTATTCACCCTGAAGGCAGGCGTCAAGTAGCTTGGCTTCCATGATGCCTTGGTAGGTGATGCCTCCGTGCTCCGCCACCATCCCCTGCAACTCGTTTCGCAGGCGCTGCTGCTGGCTCTCGTGCTTGGCCAGCAGGAAGCATGAGAAAGCCAACAAGGAGGCAGTGGTTTCGTACCCACCGACGATAAATAACAGGCACTGCGCCACCATGCTAATGTCGCTCAGCACTGCAGTAACCATAGTTTTAGAGATATGTTTAAAGATATTTCAACTTATCCTCTCTTCAAAAAATCCTCGTTGATGATAAATGCTCGCGAGAGATTGTTCAAATAACTCTTATCACGATACCTACATTACTTGTATTTCAAAGAAGTACGTGCATTCATAATTATGTTCACCAAGTTGCCTGCAATGAATGGTGTTTGATCAGCCTTACCGTGTTTACTGTTAAGGTTGTCAGATTGGTCCCGGTTGTCAGATTGGTCTCGTGCCTCCAGCAACAAATCCAGAAAGTCTCCACGCCTCTTCCCAGCTTCCCTGTCGGCAATAGTCTGCTTTACAACGTCAATGAAGAAATCTGCCTCCGGGGATTTATACTGAGGCCACTAAACTTGAAGAGGCTCGGCATGATCTTGCAAAGTATGATTTTTAACACTGTCTTTATTGAGATCTTAAAAACTAATTCTGCCTTGCGAGGAAATTCCGCATTTTTGTCATTTAAAGAGTTACATTCTATACCAAAGGCACAAGAAGCAATTGTGTCCATAGTGAATCGTTCAAAGTTATTCTTCATATCTACGTACGAGTTTTCTGCCGCTTGTTTCATTGAGACACTGACGAGAGCATCTGCCTTGTCGCATACTAGAGGGAACATTCTCTTGATCTTGCCTGAAGTGAAGGTGGGCGTCATGACGGCCCGGAGACCTTTCCACTCAGCACCGTTCTTGAGGGAAAGCATCTCCAGCACCATTTCGTCTCTCCTACTTCCAGTCTTCAGACCAGTGAAATCTCTTTGGTCAGTGAAGTGGTTGAAATCCTTCACGAAAACATGCTTGATGAGCTCAGGATCCCATATGACCAACACATGACTGAACCATTCATACAGTCCACACTTCCGGGAATTGTAAAACGCGATGTAATTCTGGAAAAAAAAAAAAAAAAAAAAACGTGTATTACCGGTATTCATAATGTAGTTCAAATAGTTTCACAAATTTCCGAAATATGAAATACGTGATATCGATAGAAGGCACAGAACCTCCAGCTTGTAGAATGACAACTTACGTACAAGTTTCAGTGTACCTATAGCATCTGGCTTACTCCTTAGGACCAGGGGGAAAGGTTCTCTGCACCAAGCAACTAATACTTATAGATGCATCTTTTTTTCTTTTCTTTTTTTTTTTCTCCTGCAGCTTTTTCTGACTTGTCTCAAACTCTCTCTGAGGTGAAAAAAATATAAATGAATAAATAAATAAATAAAATTTAACAAATAAAAAAAAAGCAACCTTCCAACATAGTTATAGTTGCTTGATCACGAACAATAAATCAAACGAAGACAATGATTTATCACATTATATTATGATCATTACCTCTTGATTGTACTCCCATAAGGCTCTGTTGACAAAGAACGACTTGTGTATGTGTCCCAGGAAGGGAACGGTAGGTGGGGAAGGCACGCCTCTGCAGGACCAGTAGCCGTGGCAATATCTGAGTACAACAAAGCCAACACTGCTACCGTTGCCAGCAGCAACCACGTCTCCACCGCCATCCTGCGTCCCGCTGCTTGGGGTCTGGCACAAGGAGGAGAGCGAGGCTTTGTGGAGTCTGCATACTTGTGGATTTACATTTCATTGGCGGAAAACGTCAATGTAAAACGAAGCAAAATTTGACGGGTCAAGAACAAGCATGGAGAGGAGTAAGTTTGGATCACGCGGCATTGTTTGGACGCCGGGACTAGATTTGTTATCTATTTGATATTTTTAGGTTGATTTTATCAAATCTGATTAATCAATTTACTTATTTATCGATTCATTTATTCAAAACGATCTATGAAACCCTCGACAATAGCATGTTACAGTATATCAAAATTACTGGAGCCTCGTCATCAAAGCACAAAATACTTCAGAATGGTGAGCGAGGAGGCACTGTGACTGGAGTAAACCTGATGCTGCTCTCCTTGTCCGTTTAAATTCAGCCTCAATACTGCAAGAGAACAGTTTGTACGAAGTATTGTTCAAACTCTTTCCGCAATAATTAATGCATTGCACTTGATTTACAAACGCAGTCAATCAAGGGAAGAGCGAAGATCAAACCAATGACTTTATAACAATATTGGTTATCGTTCTCGTGATAGGTAACCTTGTCCTCATACGTCGATGACAAAACAGAGACGATAAGCCCTTATCTTATCGTATCTGCTCAAGCACAATAGTTGTTTGACATTGTTCCCTCTTGAAAAATCACAACGTATAAACAGGTAAATGTGGACAAGGGGCATTTTCAAATCCGCGTTTTGAACAGTACTAGTCTGGGGTCAGACTAAACACCACTAGATTGAAGGATCGACTGCCATGAATGCTAAACTAATAAGAGACGAATCAACAAATGGTTTGTATGACGGCAATGTGTACTATACTCGTTTTCCAGTAAGACGGCAGAACCCCTCAAAATAAGCCCCTCCCACACCTTTTCCTGATTGGCAGGTCAGTAAATGAGGTCTAATCCTTCCCCTTCCTCCGCTTCTCTCTCTGAGACACACACACACACACACACACACACACACACACACACACACACACACACACACACACACACACGTGTGTGTGTGTGTATTAAAATAGGTAATACACATGCACACACATGCTGCTTCTGACACATCACGTTATACAACATAATGTATGAAACGTAACGACGGTGAATGTGTGTGTGTGTGTGTGTGTGTGTGTGTGTGTGTGTGTGTGTGTGTGTGTGTGTGTGTGTGTGTGTGTGTGTGTGTGTATTCACTGTTTGATCTGCTGCAGTCTCTGACGAGACAGCCAGACTAGTGATGTATCGGAGGTCAAATTTCGTGGCTCCGCGGAGGCGGAGGCGGAGGCGGAGGTCAGTTTCTCAAAAAATGCGGATGCGGATGTAGTTGCGGAGGTTATGGAATAGTTTTTTGCGGAGGCGGAGGCGGAGGCGGAGGTTGTTGCCTACACCTCCGCGGAGGCGGAGGCGGAGGCGGAGGCGGAACAGATTTTTTTTTTTACCCATTTACAGTACCGGTACTGCGTCGACAATAAACTCCTGTTACTCCTTTCCCTCACTCAAATTTGGGTACAATAGGAGATAGTAATCAAGTTTTGGCAGTGTCAATGTAAAATCTTAATAATAAATAAAATCTTAATAAGATTAGAGGTTCCACGTCCTTTGCGTGAGTAGCTTTGTTTACACAAAAGACACTGAGCACTGTCACTAGATTCCTTCAAGAAGAATCGCCAAACGGCACTACTGCTGCGTGAAGCCATGACTGCTGCAAGAGATTGACGGGTAACACGTAGGCAACACCATCAGAGTTCAGCAGTAACTTTGGGGTCACTGGGGTGGCACTGGCGGCAGATAGCGAGACGTGTCAGACGTCTCAGACGATGTCAAAAGTGTTTTATCCTTCAGGTATAATCAGGATCTAATGCTAAATCTTTAAAATAAAAAAAATGAATTCATAATGGATAGAAATATTCAACTTAGTATCTATAACTTAATAATTCGGATGCAGCAACCAATGAAAAGAGGAATCATACGTCTGGCAGTGTGCGAGATTAGCTGTGGGTGGGGTGCATGAGATGAGAGCCGTATACGCGTATGTTTCACGTTCAGACGCGGTCAGAGAGGCTATATGTGCGTACTGCGTACTACAGTTGCATGTTACTGTTACGCCGTAATGAAACAAACATCTTACTATATTTTGGGGTGCAACTGTGTGCCGAAAAATACAGGTACCGGTAAACATCCGCGCCTCCGCAGTTTTAAATTGCGGAGGCGGAGGCGGAGGCGGAGGTCTCATTTTCTGAAAATGCGGAGGCGGAGGCGGAGGCGGAGGTCTCATTATCTGAAAATGCGGAGGCGGAGGCGGAGGCGGAGGTTAATAAAACGCGGAGGATCCGCGGAGGCGGAGGCGGAGGCGGATATCCGATACATCACTAACCCAAATATCTCCACCCGGCCGGGGAATCGAACCCCGGTCATCTGGCTTGTAAGCCAGCGCTCTAACCACTGAGCTACCGGGCCGTGTGTGTGTGTGTGTGTGTGTGTGCGTGTGTCTGTGATAATATGAAGATTCAATTACATCCTCATGATTATAAGGATAGGATATAGATATATAATAGATATATGTATATACAGTACATGGTTTATGAAGAAACGTTACACGAATAATTATTATTTTTTTAATATTCATTTTGTTGGGAATAAGGAGTGGTGAGTGACCTGACACGGTGAATTCACCTGAGACACCTAGGCTGAGACAACTCTCTCTCTCTCTCTCTCTCTCTCTCTCTCTCTCTCTCTCTCTCTCTCTCTCTCTCTCTCCTTGTGTGTGTGTAAGAGAGAGAGAGAGAGAGAGAGAGAGAGAGAGAGAGAGAGAGAGAGATTACATTCTCATATAAGGAAAGGATATAATATATTTATATATATATATATATATAT
>NC_059299.1:2016021-2021088 GCF_017591435.1 Portunus trituberculatus
AGATAAGAAAGACAAGGAATCATTTCAAGAAGTATTTCAAGAACAGTTAAAAGAAAGAGATGAAAATATGACAAGCAAAATGATAGGAGTCCTCAAGAAAAAGAAAATTTAGTAAGAGAAATTGCGGAAAAAAGAAGAGTGTAATTATTTTTGGACTGAAAGAAAAAATGTTAAATATAGACCAAGAAGGAAAAAGACGAAATGAAATCAGTAAAAGACCTACTAAAACATCTGAATGACGAGGATAGACAGAACTTAGAAGAGGAAGTAGAAGAAATCCATAGAATGGGACCATATCAAGAAGGAACAGTGAGACCAATTAAGATATTACTAAAATCACAAGCAGCAGCAGAAGAAGTACTATATAGAAAAACGAAACTCAGAGAAACAGAAGGTTGCAAAGATATATATATATATATATATATATATATATATATATATATATATATATATATATATATATATATATATATATATAAAGAAAAATAGAAACGAGGAGGAAAGGAAGAGACACAATGAACTGGTGGCAGAAGCAAGAGAAAAAATAATGAAAGGTCAGAGGAGGAGAAGAAGGCATTTTTTTGGAGAATTATAGGAGACAGGATAAGGAAATGGTATATAAAAGAGAAAGAAGAGAAAAGAATGGAGCAAGTTTAACTAAAAATGATAAGAACAAGAGATTAAAAATGATGTATACAAGCATAGATGGGATTTTATCTAGTAAATTAGAATTAAGAGATTACATAAAGAAAGAAGAACCAGATATTGTATGCCTGGTGGAAACAAAGTTAAATGAGGCAATAAAAATAGACATAGATAAAAGGTATAATATATGGAGGAGAGAGAGTGGGTAAAGGAGGAGGAGGAGTCATGATGATGTTAAGGAAGGAGATAGTGGTAAATCAAGTGGGGTTTGGGGAAGGAAAATCAGAAATACTGTATGTTAAGATGCATATTAACAAAAGGAGTTAAAATCACTGGAACATATGTGCCACCAAAACAAACTCATGGACTAACCAAGAATATAGAGACATGATAGATGACACAATAAGGAGTCTTACAAGAATCATTAAGGAAAGGAGAAAAGTGATATTGATAGGAGATTTCAACTGTAAGGAGGTAGACTGGGAAAATTATGAAAGTGGTATGGGGAAGATGCCTGGGAGATAGATTCCTGAACCTAATGATAGATAATTTGATGGTCCAAAGAGTAAAGGAAAACACAAGATTCAGAGGAAACGACGAGCCGGCAAGATTAGACCTAGTTTTTACAAGGGATATACCAGTTAACGATGATATAAGATACAAGTGCCCATTGGGAAAGAGTGACCATGTAATATTAGAGATGGATATAGAAGAAGGAAAGGAAGATAGAGATGAATCATACAAAGGAGACCGATTAAATTACAGAAAGGCTGATATTGAGAATCTCAAGAACTATTTTAAAACGTAAACTGGGAGGAGATGGAAAACTCATTAACGGTTCAAGAGAAATATAACTTATTTTTGGAAATATACAAAACTGGGGTCAGGGAATATGTTCCGAAATATAGACCTAAAGAAGAAGGAAAGAAAGATTGGTTTAATGCAAGGTGTGCTAGGGCAAAGGAGAAACGAGATGGAGCATGGAAAAGGTGGAGAAGAAACAGAAATCCAGAAAATAAGGAAAACTTCAAAACAGCAAGAAATGAATATGCTAAGGTGAGAAAGGAAGAAGAAAAGAACTATGAAAAGGACATTGTCGAAAAATGTAAGGAACAACCAAAATTGTTCTACAGATTCATAAATGGAAAAATAAGACAAAAAGAAACAATAGAAAGGTTAAAAGGAGAGAACGGAATGGTGGAAGACCCAAAAAGTATGGCAGAACTGTTAAATAGTAAATTTCATGAGGTCTTTACTAAGGAATCCAAATTTGAAAGACCACAGGGTAATAGAGACTGTCTATATGAAAGAGATTAAAGTAACCAAGCTTGAAATAAAAAAGTTGATGACGGAATTGGATGAGGAAAAGGCAATGGGACCGGATGAAGTCTCAGGCAGAATACTGAAGGAATGTAGGGAAGAACTAGCAAGTCCAATCTACAACATCATAAAATGCTCAATAGAAAATGGAACAGTGCCAGTGGAGTGGAAAAGAGCTGAGGTGGTTCCCATATATAAGAGCGGAAGGAAGGAAGAACCTTTAAATTACAGGCCGGTATCACTAACTAGTGTAATATGCAAGATGTGTGAAAAAGTAATAAAGAAGCAATGGATCGAGTTTCTTGAAGACAACAAAATATTATCAAATAGCCAATTTGGTTTTAGAAAAGGTCGGTCATGTGTGACAAATTTATTGAGTTTCTACTCTAGAATAGTTGATAAAGTACAAGAGAGAGAGGATGGATTGACTGTATTTATTTAGATCTAAAAAAGGCTTTTGATAAAGTGCCACATGAAAGATTACTATGGAAGTTAGAGGAGAAGGGTGGCTTAAAAGGAAGCACATTGAGATGGATGAAGAATTACTTAAGGGGGAGAGAAATAAGGATGATAGTTAAAGATATGAAGTCCAAGTGGAGAACAGTAGACAGCGGAGTGCCACAGGGGTCAGTATTGGCACCAATACTTTTCTCGTATATATAAATGACATGCCAGAGAGAGTGAACAGCTACATAAATCTGTTTGCGGACGATGCGAAACTGTGCAGAGTCATTAAACAAAAGAGGATTGTGAAATACTACAGGAAGACTTAAACAAGATCTGGAAATGGAGCAAAAAATGGGAGATGGAATTCAATGTGGACAAAAGCCATGTCATGGAAATGGGAAAAAGTGAAAGACGACCAGTGGGAATCTATAAGATGGGAGATGGAGTAGAACTAGAAAAAGTAAAAAAGGAAAAGGACTTGGGAGTGACAATGGAAGAAAATAATCAACCGGTTAGCCATATTGATAGAATTTTCAGAGAGATGTATAATTTGCTAAGGAATATTGGAGTAGCATTTCACTATATGGACAAGGAAATGATGAAGAAATTGATAAGTACTAAAATAAGACCTAGATTGGAATATGCAGGAGTTGTGTGGACTCCCCATAAAAGAAACACATAAGAAAATTAGAGAGACTACAAAAATGGCTACAAGAATGGTTCCAGAATTTAAAGGGATGGCATATGAGGAGAGACTAAAGGCAATGGATCTACCAACCTTGGAGCAGAGAGAGAGAGAGGGATCTGATACAAGTTTATAAATTGATTAACGGAATGGATGAAGTGGATAATGAGAAACTGATCCTGAGAGAAGAATATGACTTTAGAAGCACAAGATCGCATAGTAAGAAACTAAGGAAGGGACGATGTCTGAGAGATGTTAAAAATTTAGTTTCCCGCAAAGATGTGTTGAGACTTGGAACAGTTTGAGTGAGGAAGTGGTATCAGCAAAGAGTGTACATAGTTTTAAAGAAAAATTGGATAAGTGTAGATATGGAGACGGGACCACACGAGCATAAAGCCCAGGCCCTGTAAAACTACAACTAGGTAAATACAACTAGGTAACACACACACACACACACACACACACACACACACATATATATATATATATATATATATATATATATATATATATATATATATATATATATATATATATATATATATATAAAGAAATACTCGTAGCTACATTTCGAAATAACTATACAGATAAATACTAGTCTCTCTCTCTCTCTCTCTCTCTCTCTCTCTCTCTCTATATATATATATATATATATATATATATATATATATATATATATATATATATATATATATATATATATATATATATATATATATATATATATATATATATATATATATATATATATATATATATATATATATATATATAACTATATTGATAAAAGCTTAGGCTACGCTACATACCATGTCAATGTGCATGTATCTCCAAGGGGTCAATTTATCAGTCAACTGTCAGTCCATCACTCTCCGCAACACAACCTACACTGGAAATCTAAAACCGTTATTATTTCTTTCTTTATTTATTGTTTCCCATTATTGCCACATAATGAGGGTGTTTTGTTTTTTCATACCGTTATACGTCAAATGGAACATATGAAAGGAGAAGGAAAACTCGCCCTTCACCATACCCACTCTAAGAGTCAAGATTAAAAGATAATTTTGTCACTTGACAGTTGACACTGACTGTGACTGACAACGTCCCTCTCCTTCTTCCTTCCCTCCCTTCCCCGCCCCCAAATCTCTCTCTGAAATGTTGACATCGATATTTTTTATCTTTACACAATTATTCCATCACCTTATTTCAAAAAAAAAAGAAAAAATACTTTGCCACTCATTTATCGTATATTGGTGTACGATTCTCACCTATGTATCGTACATCGTACAAACAGCCATTTTGTCGTACAAATACGATAATTATCGTACTGTTAACATCCCTGCACAACACGGCGCCACCGGATCAAAAACTCCACCAAGGCATCGCGAGTCGTCACGTGACAGGCAGCGGGGCGCGTCACTCACGGTCACGCGGGAGGAACTTTTTTCCATCATTGTTCATCAAATGACTCGCGGAAAGAACTCTTGACTTTGATACTCACAATATAAATTTTCCTTGACATTCTGGCAAAACCACCGAGGTGACAGAATGACTTCCTCAAGATCATGGTATTAATTCATTATTACGTGTTTACCTTTTACTTATTTTTTTCCCACGAGGCCTGTTTCTGCTTCAAGGCGTGCTCGTTTGTGCGTTCTTTTTCATTTCCCCGGCCTCGGTAAAGCTTGGTTAGTGTGTCAGTGTTCCCCACAGAGCGTCCCTTCCCTCGTGTGGCTTCATCTACAGACTGTATTTAACTTTCTTTTTTTTTTTTTCCCCGCGCCCTACAAAGCTGCCTGTTGTGTAACAAACGAACACTTCCCTGCGTCGCTCACACCCGCTCCTCCGTTTCCTTTCAATTTATGCCTCGATTCATGTAAATAGTAGCAGTAATAATGATGATGATAATAATGATAATAATAATAATAATAATAACAATAATAATAATAATAATAATAATAATAATAATA
>NC_059299.1:2021588-2036588 GCF_017591435.1 Portunus trituberculatus
GAGGAAGGGTTAAGAGTGAGGGGAGTGGAGAGAAAAGCAAGGGAAAGGAGGGGAGAGGCAGAGGGAGTGTCAATACGGAACGAGGCCAAGGGAAGGAAAGGGGACAGAGCAGAGGGAGAGGGAGATGGGGAGGGAAGAAGATGGGAGAGGGGTGGGGGCTCTGTTAAACATGGCAAAGAAACAAAGGAAAGAAACGGAAGGCGAAAAATGGATTAAGTGACATATGGAGAGAGAGAGAGAGAGAGAGAGAGAGAGAGAGAGAGAGAGAGAGAGAGAGAGAGAGAGAGAGAGAGACGGACACATCCACAAATAAATAAACATATGCGAGGTAAATATTAATAATGAAAACGGAGAATATTCAACACCACTGCAATTTTCATTTACCATTACGAGGTTCACAATTACACCAATTCTTCAGCCGACGCACCGACATCCATTTGATCATTTCCCCTTTTGTGATGAGTTATAAAAACACAAACAGATGCACGAGTTGCCACTGACATGTTAAACAGCACATTAATTACTTTGTCTAATTTATTACTCTTTTATGTCACTTCAACAACTACTACTACTACTACTACTACTACTACTACTATTACTGTTATTATCATTATTATTATTAGCAGTGGCTGTAGTAGTAGTAGTAGTAGTAGTAGTAGTAGTAGAAGTAGTAATAATGTTGTTGATAATGTAGTAGTAGTAGTAGTAGTAGGAGTAGTAGTAATAGTAGTAGTTGTAGTTTTGTAGTAGTAGTAGTAGTAGTAGTAGTAGGAGTATTAGTAATAGTAGTAGTTGTAGTTTTTGTAGTAGTAGTAGTAGTAGTAGTAGTAGTAGCACCACCATTTTAATTTTTACGGTCAGTATTTGCAAGTATTATTTATTTTCCTAATCCTTTACCTTCATCACTAAGGCAATTACTGGAGATATATCGCGGTGAAATAATTAACAGGTACATCGGTGTGTATTTAATTAACAAGGCAAACACACCTGGGGTAAATAGACTCAACAACACGAGGCATTAGTCCTGCAACACACCTCGTCATGAACACAACGAAAAGAAAACTTGAACGATACAATGAGAACACAGCAAGCGATAATAGCTCTTCCTGCGATACACGAAAAGGTCAAAATGCTCTAAATAAATCCACGTCACAAAATTCGTCTTTCTAAACTTTCGCACATTAACATTCTTTCTTCGTGGCGGAAGGAATTCAAGAGCTTTCCAGGAAGTGACTCAAGGTAAACTGATCACGAGACTTCCACATATTGCAGGTAAAAATTCCACGTGAAAAGGCATTAATAGCACTTGGTAACGTTACTGCATTACGGCTCTCTCTCTCTCTCTCTCTCTCTCTCTCTCTCTCTCTCTCTCTCTCTCTCTCTCTCTCTCTCTCTCTCTTTTTTCAGTATCCCACCTTTTATTTCCCTATGTCGTATTTCCGAAGAGATTAATTCAACCCCTTCAGTACCATGACACGTTTCCATATTCATTCTGCTCACTACATAGTTGGTGATTTTATACAGCTTCACAAACTTACGTGGGGATTAAAATAGTGAAGGCTGTGGCCATTAATCTTCTGACCTCCACAGACCCTTTCTAACGTCAATAAAATAGTCTAATCACACCCAAAACTCAAGGTAAAACTACGTCGCAGTACTGTAGCGGTTAAGAAAGCTGTGGATAACACTTTTCCAATAGCAATGTTACCAGAGTATTATAACCCATATAGACACTCAATAAACCTGTAATCGTATCGTATTTACATGACTGGTGATCCGGAGAGAAAACAGAAATGGTGAGAGTACCAGTCACGCTAGAAAGTACCTGATGATGTCTATAACCTGGTACTTTCCTCCCGCTTATAATGGTGAGGCGGTGACGTGAGAAGGGGCATCTGGAGTCGACAAGTGACGGAAGGGGGGAAGAAAGGTACTACGTGATGGTAATGGTAACGGCAGGGATGGTACTGCAGGTGACGGGTGACTGGGGGTTGACAGATTAGCGGAAAGGAGTTACTTGCAAGTGACAGGAGCAGAGGAGAAGGTGCAGGGATGTGTCTGGGAGCGGGAAAGGTGGGTGGTAGTGACGGAAGGCAAAAGGGAGTCTAAACATGACAGGTGAAGGAAAGGATAAACAGGTGAACAGTCCTTATCAGTTTAATGATAAGTGGAAGGTAAGCTAAGGAGATAAGGATTCAAGTGGGGAATAAGAGATAAGTTAATACACACACACACACACACACACACACACACTTACATCATAGGTAAAGTGTCCAGGTGTGTTGCGTTGAGTTGCGTCACGTGATGGTGGTGGTGTGGTGTTTGTGTGTGTTGCACGTGTTGTTTGTGGTGTTTTTGCTTCTTTCCTATTCCTAATGGCTTTCATGTCTTTGTTTCACGTTTGTTTGTTTTTTTTTTTACATTAAATTTGTGGTAGGTCTTGTTGTTGTTGTTGTTGTTATTGTGAATGGTGGTAGTGATAGTGGTCATGGTAGTGGTGGTGGTGAGTGCATTTGCCTTGTCATAATTGGTTTTAATTGGATGTGTGCACCTTTCTCTTTGGCAACTATTGTTTACACACACACACACACACACACACACACACACACACACACACACACACACACGCAAATAGCCAATTAGCGATGGCAACACAGAGATGACACAATAACGAACACGGAACAACATAACACACGGAACAACAACAACAACAACACACAAACTACACCGCTGGAAATATGCAAAAAACTAACAAATTAACGATGAAAAGAAAAAAGAAACACACACATACACACACACACACACACACACACACACACACACACACACACCAAAATTTAAGACCACACTAAAAAGATTAATGAAAAGAATAAGAAAATACACGAAAAATGGCTCTTGTTAATAATGGCACTCTTTATGATCCTAATATTTCCACAACACAAAAACACACACTCGGAGAAAACACGGAAGAAAAGGAGGAGGAAGAGGAGAAGGACTAGGAGGAAGACGAGGAGGAGGAGGAGGAGTAGGAGGAGGAGGCGGTGGAAGAGGAGGGGATGGAATGTCTAAGAAGGAAAAGGAGGATATTGAAGGGATAACAAGAATGAGGAAGAGAGGCACTGGATAAACAGGAAAGGCTGAAGGAGGAGGAAGAGGAAGAGGAGAAGGAGGAGGAGGAGAAGGAGGAGGAGGAAGAAGAAGAGGAGGAGGAGGAGTAGGAGGAGGAGGAGGATGGATGTGTTTTATTTCCAACTGTGGTAGCATTCAATATTTTGCTTAACTTTGCCGTGTATTTCAGTGAGCGAGTGGAGGAGTGGAGTCGAGGGGACCGAGCTGTGGAGACGAGCTTAAAGTGGATGTGGGCAGTGTGGATGAGTGTGGGTGGAGGCTTTGGTGTGCCATGAAGTGTGTGGATGACAGGTGATGGGCTTGATGGAGGGCGGGGTGGGTGGTTGGCTGACTTACTGTAAAGTGGAGTGGGCGGCCGGACGGACGTGTGCGGGCGGCGAGGGGCTGGCACTCTGCATGCCTGGCGTCAGTGTGGGCGTGGGGCGATGGGTGGTCCGTCACTGCGGGCTGCCATCACTACACTAAGTCCCCGCACGCCCACCGCCACTACCACGCCAGCCCACTCATCTGCGTGGCGAGTGGTGCAACAGCTCAGTGGGCGGCGGGGGAAGGGGAGGGGGGAGGGATTCACTGGGGGGAGCAAGGGTTGCTTCCTCCAGACGCACACCACACGCACACGCACTCTGCTTCCTGCTGCTGACGCCGATGCTTGTGCCACGGGCAGTGGCGGCGGCGGTGGCGGCTGTGGAGCGGAGGGCACCTCCAGTACAGTCCGCCTCCCTTACTTTAGATCAATAGCTCAAGTAACTGTGTGTTTGAGTCCAGCGTGGGACAACAGGGCGCCTCGTGCTCACTCAGGCTTCATCTTCCGCTGGGAGTCGCGCCTCTCTCCCAGACCTTCCTTTTCTTCGCAACATTTCCTCCCACAGAAGGCAACACGCTGAAGGACCACCGCGCCCCTGCTCCGGCGCCACTCAGTACCTGCCGCGCCAGGCCGTGCTGGCCTTGTGGTGAGGGACACTCTCCGCGGCCAATACAAGTATACTGCGGTGCCCTGTGGCCAGGCGGCGAGCGGGAAGGGCTGATGGGGTGAAGCAGCCGCCCGGAAGGACGTGGTGTGTTCCGGAAGAGCCAAAGATACGATGGGATCACGACACCCACATCTGAAAGCCAGGCTCAGCTGGGAGCAAGGGAGCGCCCTGAGACCCACACTGGCTCGCCAGCACTGCCAGCCACACACGGCCACTCACGCGGCGCCAGGCGGTACGCACCAGGCTTCTCCCTTCCCTGGGAGCCTCACCGTGGCCTTTATCAGCGCCCTTACCACTGTATTCAAAGACATTTAGTCATTAACATGAAACATACGTAGGGAAGAATAAAAACACAACATGCAACTAGTGAAGGCATGTGAATCAATGGGGGGGCAGAGTGCACGCGCAGGCCCGTAGCCATGACGACCGCGCACATCTCCCTCGCGCTGCTCGTCGCCTCACACTTCTCCCGCCGAGACCAGCCGTGCAGGGCAGCCGCTGCAGCTGCATCCCCTCCGTGACACAAGGGCGTGTGCTAACCAGAGGCGTGCCTGGCGTGTCAGGGCGTGGCAACGAGAATCTCTGAAGACGAGACTGGACGAAAACACCCCACCTTGAATCCCCGCCCCCTTGTGCGCCGCAAGTCCTCGCCGAGCACAGCCAGGACACCAGTGAGGCTGAGGACGTCGCGGCGAGGGCAAGGCTGAGGACACCGCCACCAGTGGTCAAAGCTCCTCCTTGCAGGACACCAGCGTGGCGCCTCGTGCGTGCTGCCGTGCGACGCCAGACTTGGAGCCGAAAACACGAAATTGCCGGAGATGAATGGCAGCCACACGACCCCCTTAACTGGCCCCTCGTCCCTCACCCTCGGCCCCCCGCACTCTTTCACTCAAGTACCATCATCTCTCTCTCTCTCTCTCTCTCTCTCTCTCTCTCTCTCTCTCTCTCACAAAACATCCCCAAAACACCGACAGTCCCTACACACCCACCTCTCCCCACTGTCACCCCTCCCCCTTCCCTTCACAACATCCACCCCCTCCCTTCCGCTCCACTACAGCCTCCACCATCCACGCCACCACGCCACCACAAACCTCCACCATAAACCTGACAAACCCTCAACTTCAGGCGGCTCAGCACTGACTCACACAGATAGAGCGGAGATAAGAAGTAATAGAGAGTACAAACCTATGATAAAAGGGATGTCGTCAGATTTTGTAAGTCTAAACATACATAGCACTAAACACACTTAAATTTATGTATAAGGAGACGGAAAGAAGGAATGTGAGTGTAGGCAAAGAGAACACCCTTAAAACACTCCAAAACACCCTTAAAATACGCTAAAATACCTAAAGCACCCCAAAACACCATTAAATAACCTTAAAACACCCCAAAACACCCCAAAAAACCCTAAAACACATTAAAACACATTATAACACTCCAAAACACCATTAAATAGGCTTAAAACACCACAAAACACTCCAAACCACCCGAAAACATCCCAAAACACACCAAAACATTCTAAAAACACCCCAAAAACACCCGAAACACACAAACGCACTCTGAAACACCTAAAACACCCCAAAACATCCCCCAAAAAACGAAACAAACTGAAAACACCACAAAACAGCTCAAAACACCCTTAAAACACCTCAAAATAAAAAAAGGAAGTAGGAAAGGGAGAAGAGATATAAGAAGACGAATAAGAGAATAAGCAAAAAGAGAGGGAGAGAGAAGGAAGCAAGGAAGTAGGAAACCACATAAAAAAGGAACAAATAAGCAGGAAGAAATAGGACGTAGGAGATAATAGAGAAACGTAAACAGGAAGAGGAAAAGGAGGAGAGACCACAAAGGATCTCCAAGGAAGTACAAAATATAAATGACTTGTTGATCATTGTGAGGTTGTTTATAAGCTGATTTAAAGGAAGATACAGGATTGAAGAGGAGGAGGAGGAAGAGGAGGAGGAGGAGGAGGAGGAGGAGGAGGAGGAGGAGGAAGGAGGAGGAGGAGGAACAAGATGAAAGAAACAAGGTTATATACTCTGGAATTCCGTGTCACTTCTAAGCAAAATGTAGGTCAAGCAAATTTCAGGCGAGCAAACTTCAGTAAGCCTCTCTCTCTCTCTCTCTCTCTCTCTCTCTCTCTCTCGACAGCCCCACACATCACTGTTTACCTCACATTACTGAAATGTGACTCTTCCCCCAAAACGTTTCGTAACTCATGTGTATACAGCCACGTGTGTGTGTGTGTGTGTGTGTGTGTGTGTGTGTGTGACTTTTTTCACAGTTTTTTTTCACTTTTATTCATCTCTCTTTCTTTATTTTTTTCTGTTTCTGTCTGTCTGTCTCTGTCTCTCTCTCTCTCTCTCTCTCTCTCTCTCTCTCTCTCTCTCTCTCTCTCTCTCTCTCTCTCTCTCTCTCCACTCTCCTGCCACACGCGATCCTCTCCCTTGACAAAACACAAAAATGACGAAGAAAACGCACTCTTATTTTGCAGCGTCTGAAAATATTATTAAAAAGCAGAAAAATATTGTGAATTTGTTTCCTAAGTGTGTTGAGATGTGTCTGTAATACCTTGAGTTGTAGAAATAAGGATAAAAAAGGGATTTAACACATACATGCAACTTAAATGATACTTTTTGGTTCAACTTCTGACCAGTTTCCCCATCTTAAGTACAAAAAAGATTAGTTTCAGTAGTTTTGATGTTGATCTTTTAAAACACATGTAAGAAGATGGACGGGAGAATAAAAGATAGAGACACACGAATAGATAGATAGATAGATAATTACACTTAGTTTCAATAGTGTTATTATGTTCCTTTAAAAATCAAGTTAGAAGATGGACGGGAGTAAAAGAGACACGAATAGATAGATAGATAGATAGATAGGTAGATAGATAGATAGATAAGTAGGTAGGTAGATAGATAGATAGATAGATAGATAGATAGATTGTCCTGGTACCGCTGGCACCATCAATATGTTCTGGTGTGGTTGAAGAGAAACACTGGGGCCTTTCCCTGTGTTTATTATAAGATACAAAGCGTATTGAAGCTTGGTAGACTTGGTAGCGAGTAGCCGTGGAGGCTTGAGAAGTAGCCGGCGGCCAGAGCGAGACTTGTAGTCGGTAGCGGCTAGATGAAGCTTATAGCAAGCGTGATGATATAGAATTACAGTCTAGACAACTGAAGTGTGATTGTAGACTGTAGACTGTAGAACTAGACTGGCTGTGCAGGACAGGAGAACCAGTCAAAGAGAGAAGGCAAGCGGAATGCCAGGCAGAGCGTGAGTCTGTCCCGAAGCTGTTGGGAACGACTGGCGTGACGTTCCGTGGGTGGCTGAGTAATACTACCTCCACGGCCGCAGTAGAACATTACATTACAGCGCATAAAAGTAGTCTGTCTATGATAAGATAGATAGACAGATAGATAGATAGATAGATAGATAGACAGGTAGATAGATAGATACAAACATACACATTTGTCCCTGACTTTTCGATAACTGTTTTTTTTTAACTTTTTGCTGCCTTTAGCCAGTTTTTCTCCTGCATAAACACACACACACACACACACACACACACACACACACACACACACACACACACACACACACACACACACACACACACACACAGGTAAAAAAAAAAAAAAAAAAAAACTTCCCACACTTCCTACCAGCTCGTCCACATCCTTCTTCTCTCCTTCAGTCTCCTATTTCACCTCCCTCGTCAAATCCCCCTCGCTCTAACCTGACCTTCATCTCCTGCCTATATAAAACCTCCTCCTCATCAGGTAAGGCTTGTCTAATTAATAGGTTTGGATCAGCAAATATTGAGACTATTGATCTGTTACCTCGAGAAAACAGTGGCGTATGACGGGGCCTTAATTAGCTACGAAGGGGCACGTGGAGGTAAGTGTGGTAGAGTGGAGGGATAGTGGAGGGGAAGTGGAGAGGTGGTGGGACATTGAAGGGGATGTGGATTTTTTTTTACTTTTGTTTACATTTTGTTTAAGGGAAGTGGAGAAGTGGAGGGGAAGTGGAGGGGAGTGGAGGGGTAGTTGAGGGGAGGTGGAGGGACAGTAGAGGGGAAGTGAAGGGAAAGTGGAAGGAAAGTGAAGGGAAAGTGAAGGGACAATGGAAGGGAAGTGAAGAGAAAGTGAAGGGACAGTGGAGGGGCACTGGAGAAGAGTGAAGAGGCAGTGGAGGGATAGAGGAGAAGAGTGGAGGGGTAGGTGGAGGTAAGTTTGCTGGAGTGGAGAGACAGTGGAGAAGTGGAGGGAAACTGGAGGGGAAATGGGTTGGCAGTGGAGGAAAAGTGGAAGGAAAGTGGACGAGAAGTAAATGGAAAGTGGACAAGTGAATGAAAAGTGGAGAAGAAGTGAATGAAAAGTGGAGGAGAAGTGAAGAGAAAGTGGAGGAGAAGTGGAGGAAGAGTGGAGAAGAGTGGAGAGGTACACATTTAGTTTAGGTGGATGGATAACAAGCACAGAGTATCCGCCAAGACTTCTGCGTTACTCCAGTGAATCAGAACCCTTGTCACGGAAAGAAGAAGAGGAACCTTGAAGAAAATCCTGCTAGATAAATCCTTCACGTTTTCATTATTAATATTTACATCGCATATATTTGTGTGTGCATGTCCGTCTCTCTCTCTCTCTCTCTCTCTCTCTCTCTCTCTCTCTCTCTCTCTCTCTGTGCATGTCCGTCTCTCATTCCCTGTGACGCGTTTTCATATTCATTCTACTTACTATCTGTCAATTCTAAACAGCTTCAGAAACTTAAGAGGAGGATCAACATAGAGAAAACTGTGGCTATTAATCTTTTTCACCTCCATAGACACTTCCTCTTTTTTCTTTAAGGGAGGTGAAAAGAAGCTAGGAAAAAAATAAGGGTGGGAAGAGAAGTGTGAAAGAAAGGAAGAGATGAGAGTTTGTAAGTTTACCCACATTAGTCTTTTGATTTATTTTAGCATTTTTATTGTGTTTTATCTCATGTAAGTAAAAGCGTCTAACCATTCCAAAACTCAAGGATATAATGCGTCCCAGTACTGAAAGGGTTAAGGAAGGTAAGAGGAATAGGAGAAGGGTTGGTCTGAGAAAGGAGTGCCAGAAAGATGTAAAGAAATAGAAAAAAATAAAGAATGTGGATATTAAAAAGAAAGATAAGGAAGAGAAATGTGAGCTATGGTGGTGGTGGTGGTGGTGGTCTCTAAGGTGAATTTCAAGGCTCAAGGATAATTTCAATAAAAAAGAATCCAGAAATCGAGAACGGGAATGGGTTTTCTTGACTTAGAATCATTCAAGACTAAAGAAAAAATTTATAGAAGGTAGGCAAGAACATCTCCATCTCCTCCTCCTCCTCCTCCTCCTCCTCCTCCTTCTACTCCACCTCCTCCTCCATCTCATATTTTTCAATCCATTGTCCTCCTTCCTTCAAACACTTTTCTTTCTTCCATCTCTTCCTTCTTTACCAAATATTATTATTCTTTCTCAATTAGGCCCTTCTTCCTCCTTTCACTCTTCCCTCCATCAAATATTTCTTCCTCCTCCTTTCTTCCTTCACCATCCCTCTTGTTTCTCTCTCCTCCGCACCAGGCACTCCTTTTCCTCCCACCTTCTCTCTACCAGGCACTCCTCCTCCTCCTCCTCCTCCTCCTCCTCCTCCTCCTCCTCCTCCTCCTCCGGGAATAGCTGTTCTCCTCCCGGCAAATATTGAGACCAGACTGACTTGTGCTTGTAAACAGAGTGAGGAACATCAACAACTTCACCTCCTCCTCCTCCTCCTCCTCCTCCTCCTCCTCCTCCTCCACCTCCTTCTCCTCCTCTTTCTCCTCACTTTCTCAACTCAAGCGCTTTGTTTTCCCTTCCTTTCCCCCTCTTCCTGTTCTTTTCTTTTTCTTTTTTTTTTTTTTTTATTTTTGGTAGTATGACACTGAACGAAGCGAAGGGAACAAAAAACCGGACCAGGATTAGAGAAATTACGAGTATCTTCAGAGAGAGAGAGAGAGAGAGAGAGAGAGAGAGAGAGAGAGAGAGAGAAGCTAGATCACTCACTTCATCATTCTCATCCACAAAGCTCTCACTCTCTCGCATTACCCCTCATTTCCCCTCACTCTACCTCCCCTCCTTCCCCTCACCCTCCTCCCTCTCTCCCCTTCTACCCATTGTTCATCTGGGGGAGGGGAGAGGGGAGGGAGAGGGGAGAAAGGGGAAGTACGTAATATTTTCACGTCAAGGATAGAAAATGATGGAGGAGGAGGAGGAGGAGGAGGAGGAGGAGGAGGAGGAGGAGGAGGAGGAGGTATTAATCATATGTGTCATGTTTAGCTATTGATTCTGCCCCGCTCACCTTCCCACACTCTACCTGTCTTTCTTAATTACCTCAACGCACCTGGACTGTCTTCAATTCTTGGGAAACATCATCTTCCTCCATTCACTCTTCCCTCCATCAAATATTTCTTCCTCCTCCTTTCTTCCTTCACCATCTCTCTTCTCACCATCACCACCACCAACACCAACACCAACACCACCACCACCACCACCACCACCACCTTTCCTATCCATTTAATTCATTCACCTAAAATAAAATGAAATTAAATAAGAGAGATAATAATAATGTCCATTTTCTATGCATTTCCCGTTTTCTATTTACCGATTAATATTTTGTAATAAAGTTCTGTATTTATTATCTTTATTTATCATTTGTTATTATAACTATTTTTTTTTATTATTTTTTTATTGATAAGGAAATGTTTAGCCGTGTTGTTTTTATCTGTTCTTCCTTTTTTCTTCTTTTTATTTCCTTTCTTTTCCTTTTTTTCTTCTTTTCTTCTCTTTTTTTTCCTATTTCTCTTGTTTCTTTTCTTTTTCCTTATTTTAATCTCATTTTTTAAGGAAATATTGAGAAATGTTTTTTTTTCTCTCCTTCCTTCTCATTTTCTTTTCTTTCTTCTTTTCTTCTCCTTCTCTTTCTCTATTTTCTTCTTTTCTTCTCTTGCTTCTTTCTCTATTTTTTCTTTTCTTCTCTTTCTTCTCTTTTTGTTATTTTTCTTCTTTCTTTCCTCTTTTCCTTATTCTGATAATTTTTTTAAGGAAATATTACCAAATGTTACTGTTTTTCTCCTTCCTTCTTCTTTTTCTTCCTTGTTTTCTTCCTTCTTTCTTTTTCTTCCTTTCCTTCTTCCTTCTTCTTTCTTCCTTTTTTCCTTTCTTCTTTCTTCCTTTTTCCTTTCTTCTTTCTTCCTTTTCTTCTTCCTTCTTCTTTTCTTCTCAACTTTCCTAATTTTTTCCATTTCCTTCCCTCTTTTCCCCTCTTCCCCTCTTTCATCTTCCAACTTCTCCTCCTCATTATTCTCCTTTTCTTTCTCCTTCGATTTCTCATTTTTCTTCCCTTGTCGTGTCATCTTTCACCCTCTCTCTCTCTCTCTCTCTCTCTCTCTCTCTCTCTCTCTCTCTCTAACGGTCATGATCAACACAATGAAGAGTGGGAAGAGTACAAGGAGAGGAGGAGGAGGAGGAGGAGGAGGAGGAGGAGGAGGAGGAGGAGGAGGAGCAGAAAAAAATGACGAGGAATGATCAATGGGAGAGAGAGAGAGAGAGAGAGAGAGAGAGAGAGAGAGAGAGAGAGAGAGAGAGAGAGAGATAGCAGGAAGTGCTAAGATCACCTTTAAGTCGAAGATCTGCATTATGAATCTCTAAAAAGTCGACGTTATGTATAAAACACGTTATAATAGTAGTAGTAGTAGTAGTAGTAGTAGTAGTAGTAGTAGTAGTAGTAGTAGTAATAGTAGTAGCAGTGTTTGTAAGGCCCGTATAAACTCTGTACTTAAATATCTTACTTAAAAATACTTAAGAATATACTAATTGCCTACTTACACACTTAATATTACTTACTTAGGAATATTGCCAATTTTCGGGGCCCTGAGCCGAATACGCGTGTCCTCCCAATCATTCTCTCCTGGAAAAAGAAAACGAGAGCATTAATAACAGAGAACTGGGACATCTATATCTTTAAAGGGTATCTAGTAAATAATTTAGTAGGTATTTATTTATTTCTCCTTGCATTCATTAATTCTTTCCTTCATTTGTCTCTCATTCCTCTTTTCGTTATTCTATTGGTTGTATTTCTCGTTAATTTTCTTCTTCTTGTCTCCTTTTCTTTCTCTTTTTTTTTCATTTTTTCATCTTCTTTTCTCATTTCTTGTCATATTTTATTATCTTCTCGTTCATGTCTCATATTTCATCGTTTACATGTTTAATTTCTTCACGTTCTCATCTTCTTTTCGTTCAAATATCTAAGTTTATCTCTTCAGAGCCTTAATCCCTTCAATACAGGGACACATTTTGAGATTTGTACACGATAAGACCATTTTATTGACATTAGGAAGGGCTTATGGAGGTCAGAAGATTAATAGCCAGAGTCTTCAGTATTATATTCCCCACGTGAGTTTCTGAAGCTGTATAAAATCACCAAATAGTAAGCAGAATGAATATGGAAACATGTGATGGTATTCAAGGGAGTTAAGACATTTTTACCTTGAGATTTGTACACGATTAGACCATTTTATTGACAATAGGAAGGGCTTATGGAGGTCAGAAGATTAGTGGTCAGAGTCTTCACTATTTTAATCCCCCACACAAGTTTCTGAGGGTGTACAAAACCACAGAAGAGGAAGCAGAATGAAAATGGAAACGCGTCATGGTTCTCCCTTGAAAGAACCAGACAGAAGATCGATAGAAAACTGACCTCCAGGCAAACTCGTGTATTTTAAACAGCTATCCATTGCTCTATTGAAATCTATGGTAATCAATATAATACTTAAAGGTGAGCTGAGTAAATATCTTCGTGGTTATATAGTGGAAGGTAATGAAGATAATATACAAGTCCCCCTTAAAGAGATACAGAAACTTGAGAGAAAATTGACTTTCAGGAGTAACTTGCGTATTTTGAACTACCTGCTTGGTTCACCGTAATTCTTTCCATATTCATTCTGCTTATTATCTGGTGATTTCATGCAGCTTCAGAAACTTATGTGGGGATTAAAATAGTGAAGGCTCTGGCTATTAATCTTCTGACCTCCATAAAGTAAACAGAATGGTCTAATCACACCCAAAACTCATGGTAAAAAATGCGTCCCAGTACTGAAGGGATTAAACACTACAACGCTTCAAAAAATAACTAGGGATGGAGTTGAACATGGAAAAACTTTATATAGTGAAGAAATAGAACAAAAAAACACAGTACAAGGAAAAATTTAACAGAAAAACACGCTTAATGTCACTCCACACACTAAGCATGCTGTACCAGTGTGGCAAAGTAGTACAGAAAACTCCTACCTCGTATTCTTCTTATTTCAATCCCTATCACCACTACCACTGTCATTACATCACACTCAACACAAAAGATAAAAAAAAAATGCTCTTTTCATAACACCCTCTCCTTGTACACCACCACCACCACCACCTCCTCCTCTTCATCAGTACTCGATCCATGCCCTACTTCCAACCCTTAGACGGTGACCCAAGTCCTCTAGTGCGGCCAAGGAGGGAGGCATATAGACCAGAGGGGCGCGGCGGGGCATAGAGTCACAGAGCCTTTATAATCAGGGACTTATGAACCCAAACGACAATGAGGGGCCAGTGACGCGTCCCTTAGCCAGCCCTCTCTTGTTCCGTGGCAGGGTCGATGCAGACACCTCTATATTGATCCCTTATTGATGCAGGGGATCGCGTGGCCCTGAGCAGGAAGGATGCGGGGTCCTGAAGGCTCCACCAGGCACCACAGGGAAGCAGGAAGGCAAAGGAAGGGAAGAGGAGAGGAAGGGAAGGGAAGGGTAGGGAAAGGAGGATGAAGGGAAGGGTAGAGAAAAGAAGAAGGAAAAGAAAGGAGAGGGAAAGAGAAGGAAGGGAAGAAAAGGGAAAGGATGGGGAGGGAAGGGAAGGGAAAAGAAAGGGAAGGGAAGGGAAGGGAAGGGAAGGGAAGGGAAGGAAGTTTCTCTAGCTTATGTTTACGTGTGATGTGGAAGAAGATGAGGTGAATTTGTGTGGAGTGTGTGATGCTGCTTTATCATCACCTCCTCCTTCTCCTCCTCCTCCTCCTCCTCCTCCTCCTCCTCCTCCTCCTCCTCCTCCTCCTCCTCCTCCTCCTCCTGTTTATCTTTTAGTTTAATGCATCGTCATATCACACAATCCTCGACCTCCTTCTCCCCTTTCTCCTTCCCCCTCACTATCTTCCTTCTCCCTATTCTCCTTCCTGCTCTTCCCTCCATCATCATCACCATCAGGAGTCCCAGCCAGGTAGTGAATGAAATCTAATACTATTTTAAGAAAGGCAAAGCTATCGACGGGTTAAATATAGTGCCAACAGTCCATTCTGGTTTAAATAACACACACACACACACACACACACACACACACACACACAGAGACGAACTAAAGGTGTATGTGAACTAGACCTTAATTTACATGTATTTAGTATTCAGTTCACGAAAATAAGCGATCAAATAGACAAGTTAAAAGGTCAAAATTGCTTGTTTTAATGCAATCTTGATACGGTGAAACTTGACACAGGGGTGGGGTGGGGTGGGGGGGGAAACTTGACACATGGGAAGGGGGGTGGGGAACTTGACTTGATGGAGGTAAAAGCAATGTGACACGAGCCATAAACGAGGCCATTTCAAAACAAGGCCGTGTGAAAAAAAAAGTAGAGAAAAAAGAAAAAGATCAAGCAAAATAAAAATAGTGAAATGAGGAGGAGGACGTTTGGTGAAAGGTGAGGGTGAAGAGGAGGAGGAGGAGGAGGAGGAGGAGGAGGAGGAGGAGGAGGAGGAGGGGAAGGTAATGATAAACGTGTGAAAAAAATGGTAAAATAAAATGAAATAGTGAAAAAAAAGGAGAGCATTTGGTGAAAG
>NC_059299.1:2041588-2051588 GCF_017591435.1 Portunus trituberculatus
ATAATTAAAAAAGTTCGCTTCGCCGTGCCTTCTTTCCCCTCAATACCAAGGCAAGGTTCAGAGGGGATTACTAAGGCGACGAAGTGACTCTCGAAGCTAAAGAGGGAAGAATCTTATAGCTATTTTAATGCATTTTTACCCTCTAATGTGTAGTAAAGTGTGTGTGTGTGTGTGTGTGTGTGTGTGTGTGTGTGTGTGTGTGTGTTTAGGTAGCTAGTCATCTTTCTGCCCCTCTCTCTCTCTCTCTCTCTCTCTCTCTCTCTCTCTCTCTTTCCTTTCATTCCTTCCTGCAAAATTTTTACCTTATTTTTCATCATCTTTATTAATCATTCGAAATAAAGTAAGATTTAACCCACCCTCTCTCTCTCTCTCTCTCTCTCTCTCTCTCTCTCTGCCACGTGTGTTTGCTGTCAGCCTAGGTGTAAACAGTGTCTCGTGCTCTCGTACCGCTACTAAAAGAGGCTGAGCTGACTGAGAGGGGAGACCGGGGGAGCTGAGGATGAGGGAGGGGACGAGGGGAAGGGGCGAAGGGAGGTGAGGGGAATTAACCTTAGAGGGGAAGGAGGAGGAGGGAGAGGGAGAGTGAACAGGTGTGACAATAAGAGAAGGAAACTGCAAGGTCGAGAGAGAGAGAGAGAGAGAGAGAGAGAGAGAGAGAGAGAGAGAGAGAGAGAGAGAGAGAGAGAGAGAGAGAGAGAGAGAGAGAGAGAGAGAGAGAGAGAGGCGCATAATAACACTTAGATCAAAGATTTTTCCTCCTCTACACAAAATTAAATGCTAGGAGGAGGAGGAGGAGGAGGAGGAGGAGGAGGAGGAGGAGCTATAACTGAAAGAAGATAAACAAGAGACTCGCCGTTACCATGACAACAATGACGCTACTTTCCTCCCCCCACACACACACACACACACACACACACACACACACACACACACTTGGTGGAAAAATGTGAATATACTAAACGATTATCCAGAGAGAGAGAGAGAGAGAGAGAGAGAGAGAGAGAGAGAGAGAGAGAGAGAGAGTGTTAATATACCTGAGTGAGTATTACAGAAGAAGAAGAAAAGAAGAAGAAAAGAAGAAGAAAAGAAAAGAAGAAGAAGACAACATTAAATAAGAAGAAAAAGAAAAATAAGAAAAATAAGAAAGAGGAGAGAGAAAAGAAAGAAGAAAAGAGGAAGAGGAAAATAAAGAGAGAAAGAGAGAAGAAGAAATGGAAGAGAAAAATAAAAAGAAACGAGGAAAATGAAAAAAGAGGAAAGAAGAAGAAAAGAAAAGGAAGACGAAAAAGAAAAGGAAGAGAAAAGGAAAAAGAAGAGAAAGAAGGAAATAGAAAACAGGAAAGAGGAAAAAGGAAACGAGGAAATGGAAGAGGAAAAAGAAAGAGGGAAAGAAAGAAGGAAGACGAAATGAAGAAAAAGACGAAGAAAAGAAAAGAGGAAATAGAAGAGAAAAGAAGAAATAGAAAAGAGGAAAAATAAGGAAGAGGAAGAGGAAAGGAAAGAGTGGAGTCGCCATCTTGAAGGAAAAGCTGAACTAAGAAAAGTTTTAAGGCTTTCAATTTCCCAGGCAATCAGGTAGAGAGAGAGAGAGAGAGAGAGAGAGAGAGAGAGAGAGAGAGAGAGAGAGAGAGAGAGAGAGAGAGAGAGATTAAAGAAAATTATAAAAGAAACTAAAAAGAAAATGAAAATATAGAAAAAACAACAACAATAAAATAGAAAACGGAAGAAATGAAAGAAAAAAAGAAAAAAAAGAAATGGAAAAAACAAAAAAAAAGAAAAAACACAAAAATAATAATAAAACAAGAATAAAAGAAGATAGAAGAAAAGATAGTGAAAAAATAATAAAGAAAATGAGAATAAAGAGAGGAAATGCATGTAAGCTAACGAGGGGAATAGAAAAAAAACCCAGCTAAATGAGGGGAAGAACTGAGCAAAGAGGCTGAGGGGAAAAGGAAGGGGAGAAGGAAGAAGAGGGAATGATCCAGTGAGATAAAGAAAACGAGAGAGACGAAGATAACTGAGGGGAAGGTGCAACAGAGGTGAGAGGAGGAGGTGGGTGAGGGGATGGGTGAGGGAAAGTGAGGGGAGGGAAGGGGTAGCCAGGTAAAGGACGTGATGGGCACTAATTGTACCTGGCCCTCGTCCTGGCACCTTGACACCTGGTCGATGGAGGTGACGAGAGAGAGAGAGAGAGAGAGAGAGAGAGAGAGAGAGAGAGAGAGAGAGGAGGAGGAGGAGGAGGAGGAGGAGGAGGAGGAGGAGGAGGAAGAAGAAGAAGAAGAAGAAGAAGAAGAAGAAGAAGAAGAAGAAGAAGAAGAACAGGGAAGGATGAGAAGGAGGAAGAGAAGAAGAAAAAGAAGAAGGAGGAAGAGGAGAAGGAGGAGATGTAGGAGGACGAACAGAAAAAAAGAAGAAAAAAAAAGAAAGAAGAATAAAAGAAAAATGGAGGAGGAGAACGAAAAGGACGAAGACGAGGAGGAAGAGGAGGAAGAGGAGGAGGAGGAGGAGGAGGAGGAGGAGGAGATGAGTCAGTGAAGAAATCTACCTTTAATTTTTTTGACCTTTTCGCTACACTGACCTTTGAGACACATCCATTTTGTACGGCTGTGTATGTGCACGTGCCCCTGACTTACACACACACACACACACACACACACACACACACACACACACACACACACACACACACACACGCCTGCCTACCAAGTACCCCCCACCCTTCCAAATGCACACCAGTTCTAGCAATACCAGTCAATCAAGATCACAAAAGCTGCAGATGACAAACAAAGCAGCTCTCTCTCTCTCTCTCTCTCTCTCTCTCTCTCTCTCTCTCTCTCTCTCTGTGGCCTCGCTCGTCCAGCTCAAGGTATTTTTGGTATTTGATGATAATAATGTTCATTTAATTGATATGCAGAGGAGGAGGAGGAGGAGGAGGAGGAGGAGAAGGAGGAGGAGAAGGAGGAGGAAAAGAAGAAGAAGAAGAACAAGAAGAACAAGAACAAGAAGAACAAGAACAAGAAGAACAAGAACAAAAAGAACAAGAAGAACAAGAAGAGACAAAGGAGTAGGAGGAGGAGGAGGAGGAGGAGGAGGAGGAGCAGGAGGAAAAAGAAGAAGAAAAGAGAAGAAATAGTAGTAGTAGTAGTAGTAGTAGAAGAAGAAGAACAAGAAGAACAAGAAGAACAAGAACAAGAAGAACAAGAAGAAGAAGAAGAAGAAGAAACGAAGGAGAAGGAGTTTGAGGAGGAGGAAAAATAAGAAGAAAAAAGAAGAAGAAAAGAACAAGAACAAGAACAAGAAGAACAACAAGAACAAGAAGAAGAAGAAGAAGAAAAAGAGGAGAAAGAGAACACGAACAAACCACAAACCCAAACCGAACCGAACCGAACCCAACCTTACACAACTAAATCCTCTTACAACTCTTAATCCCACTCCACTACTAATCCCTAGAGACTTACCCCTTGTAATCCACCCCTCATCCACCCGTCACCCTCCCCTCACCCACCGCTCACCCTGCCTTCATCCCAGAGCTCACTCATCTGTTGTTGTCATTTTGAGCTGGTTTTCTATGCCTTTCATCTCAATCCCTGTCTTATTCACGCATCGCTATACCGTCACCTTGTTTTCTGGGATGGGAAGGGAGTCAGCAGCGGGAAGCGGGAGGCAGATCGATTCCCGCCTCCTCTCTGCTATTGTCACCAGCCTGAGCGTGAAAACTGTTTGGATGACGCCGGGGAGAAAATGAGAGGGGGAGAACATGAACGGAACTGAGGGGAGATAATGAAGAGGGGTAAATGAAGAGGAATGAGAAGGGAAACTGAACGGGAATGAGAGAGAATATAAAAGGAATGAGAGGGGAATGAGGGGAGAAAATGAAGGGGAATGAGAGGGGAGAAAATGAAGAATGAGAGATGGAAATGAAGGAGAATGAGGGGACTGGACTTAGGGAAGGAAATGAAGGGGAAGAAGAGGTAAAGAAGATAGGTATATAAGATGGGTAGGTAAATGATGATGGGAGAAGAGAGGTTGATAGGAGAAAAATATGAGAAATTGAAGAGAACTGATGATAAAGAATAAGGTGATGAGAGATAAAAATAAGGAAGAGATGGAAAGGGCAAAAGAAGAGAATAGATTAATAGAAGAGAAAGGTGAGAAGAGATGAGGGAGAGAAAGAAATGAAAGACGAAAAGGAAGAGGGTGAAGTGATGAAGATATGGATAAAATAGCAAAAGATGATAAAAAGAGGATGAAGATAATGAAGGAGAGAATAATGACAGAATGGATAATAAAAGGGGAAGAAGGTATGGGATAATGATAGGGAAGAAGAGGGAAAGGTAGAAAGAAAACAAGAATAAATGTCAAAATAGTTACATGTAAAAAAATAAGAAATAAAAAAAAAATAAATAATAATAATAGAAATTGTTGTATCTCCAATTACGCCAAACAAGGTGAGGCCACGAACACCTGTAATTACTCCCCTAATTCACCCACCATCATCTACCCCTGACCGCCCCCTCACAAACCCCCGTCCATCCCAGCCCTCCCCGCCATGCTAGATTTCTCAATACACCATGGTCACCTTATTTCATCTTCTTTTCTCTCTCTCTCTCTCTCTCTCTCTCTCTCTCTCTCTCTCTCTCTCTCTCTCTCTCTCTCTCTCTCTCTTTTTATCATCCCTACGTCATTATTATTATTTATTACCACTGCTTTTCTTATTCTTTTCTACATCGTTCTTGTTTTTTCCTTCCCTTTACTTCATTAATTATCTCATTCCCTCCTTTACTCTACCTCATTATTTTCTTCCTCCTTTCTTTTATTCACGCCTTTATCATTCCTTTAACATTCTATTCCTTCCTTTTGTCATCTCCATTTTTACTTCCTTCTTTCTTTTCTTCATGCCTTTATCATTTCTTTAACATTCTATTCCTTCCTTTCTCTCTCCTTTCCTTCTTTATTTCCCTCCCCATCATCTCTCCCACCTCTTCATCCTTCTCCCTTCCCTCCATGTCTCTTTACTTCCATTTTCCCATCCATAAGTCATTTCCTTTTCGTCTCTCCTTCTCTCCCTCCTTCCCTCCTACACCTTCCTCCTCCCACACCCACACAGGACACAATTAGAGAACCGGACACCGCAGCGGAACAAACCGAAGCCAGCCGGATCATTAGGAAATCCGGATACAAGCAACTGAATTTCTGAGAGTGGAGTGTGGCAGAGTTCAGGAAAGAGATACAGGACACGCGAGCAGGAATGGTACACAAACAAACCAGCGTGTGTGTGTGCGTGGCGGGGTGACGGGGGAGCAGATCGTGAACTACCAGCGTGAGTGATGGAAGGGTTCAGTGATGGAAGGGTTGAGTGAGGGAGTGAGGGGATTTAGTGAAAGAAATTATGGATGAAAATCTTTTCTTAGAAGCAAAGAACACACGCCACTATTCAGAAAAGATTTGCTCTCTCACTACATCAATTTTCCAAGACCACGGAGACGATTAGCCAGGTTTTCAAGACAGTTTCTCCCTTAATGAACTAGAAATCTTGCCAATCCATCACCTGAACCATGAAAATACTCTTAAAAACTTCAACTGGAGCCTTTGGAAAACAGTGACGCCTTCCCCTCTCACCACAATTTTGCAAGGCCACGGAGACGATTAGCTAGGTTTTAAAGACAGTTTCTCTCTTAATGAACTAGAAATCTTGCCAATATCCCACCGGAACCATGAAAATACTCTTAAAAACTTCAACTGGAGCCTTTGAAAAACAGTGACGCCTCCTCTCACCACAATTTTGCAAGGCCACGGAAACGATTAGCCAAGTTTTCAAGACAGTTTCTCCTTTAATGAACTAGAAATCTTGCCAATCCATCACCTGAACCATGAAAATACTCTTAAAATCACGAGTATCTTCAATTAGACCCTTTGGAAAATAGTGATGGTGAAAGTAGACATGGTGAGAGAGCAAAGCGTTTTAGAATACGGACTTCACCACCACCACCACCACCACCACCACCACCACCACCACCACCACGACAGCCAAAGGGTCATATGGCGCCCCTCAACTCCCAGCTCCTCCCACAGACAACCAGTCCAATTTACTTCCCCTGTTTGTGTGTCTGAGAGAGAGAGAGAGAGAGAGAGAGAGAGAGAGAGAGAGAGAGAGAGAGAGAGAGAGAGAGAGAGAGAGAGAGAGAGAGAGAGAGAGAGAGAGAGAGAGGATAGAAATAGAGAGATGGAGATGTGGATAGTAACAGAAAAGAGTGGATGAAAGGATGAAAAAGGGCAAAAAGAGAGAGAATAGAGGCGTGGATAGGGATGAAAAGCAATGGATAAAAGGATGAAGAAGGGTAGAAATAGAGAGAATAGAGATGTGGATAAGGATAGAAAGGGGTGGATAAGAGAGGGAAAGAAACAGAAAAGGAATGGAAGGATGGTGAAGGATATGCCAGGGAAGGACTGCAGGATATGGAGGTCCACTGGTAAGATTGCCGCATGACCTCGGTTCTTTGGCGCCCACACCGAAGGAAGGCTAATGAGATCTTCCGGGACAAGGAGGAGGAGGAGGAGGAGGAGGAGGAGGAGGAGGAGGAAGAAGAAGAGAGGAGGACGAAAGCTAATCACTGTTTCCCTCAACCCTTTCCCCTTTTTTTTCTTCTTTTTTCCCCTCTCTCTTCCTTCCTCTTGTCTTTAATTCGAAGTTTTTACTCTTTCCTAAATTGTTCTTCTTTCTATTGTACCTCTTCTTCTTCCTCTTCTTCTTCTTCTTCTTCTTCTTCTTCTTCTTCTTCTTTTCTTTATAATTTTCCCTGCTGACTTTCTCTTCTCCTTTTGTCTCTTTTTTTCCTTTTTCTTCCAAATTCAAGAAAACAACAAAAGCACAAAATTGTCTTCGTCTTCCTCTTACTTTTTCTCATTCCTCTTCCTCCTCCTCCTCCTCCTTCCCCTTCTTTAATTTCCTTCCCTCTTAGTCCCTTCTTATTTGTAGCAACCCTTCCTGTCTACCTCTGCATAAATCTTTGTCTTTATTTCCAGTCTGCCTCTCTTTACAATTAAGAGAGAGAGAGAGAGAGAGAGAGAGAGAGAGAGAGAGAGAGAGAGTGTGTGTGTGTGTGTTAAGCCCGACAAGGTTTCCACAATGATTGGGTCACCTGTCACTTAGAAGATTGATTCACTCTTATTAAAGTACAAAATATTGAGATAGGTCAATGAAGAGAGTGACTGTAGGTCCGTTGCAACAATTTCACACATGGGTCAACTCAAGGGCGTGAGAGAAAAGTAGGTCATAACAACACACACACACACACACACACACACACACACACACACACACAAACACAGAGAGTGACCAGCACCTAGGACAGAACAATAGAGTTATGGCAGATAAGCAATTCCGGTTTATTCTAACACATCCATTCTATCTCGCAACTTTCTCTCTCTCTCTCTCTCTCTCTCTCTCTCTCTCTCTCTCTCTCTCTCTCTCTTGATAGTTTTCTCTTCTTTTCCTTGTAAATTTCGTGTTTTTTTTTTTATCTTTATGATTTGTATCTGTTTGTTTGGTATCGTCTCTCTTCTCTCTCTCTCTCTCTCTCTAGTATCTGCTAATTTCCTTCCCCTTGAGAGAGAGAGAGAGAGAGAGAGAGAGAGTTCACACCTGTACCAATTACTCAGCTATTGTCATCACGTTGTACTAAATCCACACGTAATATCTTAAACGTGATCTGAAAGCGTTCCCTCAGTGTGGACTCATGAGAACATTAGTGGGTGGCTTATGACAGTTTCCCTATGGCTTAACCCCTTCAGTACCATAACATTTTAATATTCATCCTGCTTACTATTTGGTGATTTTATACAGCGATTTTATACAGCTTCAGAAACTCATGTGGAGGATTTAAATAGTGAAGACTGTGGCCATTAATCTTCTGATCTCCATAGACCCTTCCTAATGCCAATAAAATGGTCTAATCGTACACATATCTTAAGGTAAAAATGTGTCCCAGTACTGAAAGGGTTAAGGCAGTCTTCCCATGGCTTAAGATAGTCGTTCTATTAAGTCTCCCTATGGCTTAAGATGGTCTCTCTATGACTTAAGACAATCTCCCTATGGTTTAAGACAGTCCTTCTCCTTCAAGTAAAGACAATGCAGGAGTGAGTCTCTCTCTCTCTCTCTCTCTCTCTCTCTCTCTCTCTCTCTCTCTCTCACCATCACCTTCCACCCTCAGGCAAGGCAACCACAAGCACCACCACCACCATTGTCACCACCACCCACACATCACTCGCCACTATCAATCTGGCGCTATTAAGCCTGACATTGCGAGGAGTGACAGGCGGCAACCCTCTCGCTCCATGTTTCCTTCTATTGGTGATTGTGACGCCTGGGAGAAGAGAGAGAGAGAGAGAGAGAGAGAGAGAGAGAGAGAGAGAGAGAGAGAGAGAGAGAGAGAGAGAGTGTTATCGCTACATTTCCCCCGTTACGTGACTGTCTTTCTCTCTCTCTCTCTTTCTCTCTCTCAGTGTATTGCAAGTGACACGCATGCAAAACACACAAAGATATACTGTTTATTATTCATGGCTACCCGTAACCTCATTTCCTCCCTCTGACCTTGCACTTCCTCAACGGCTAACTGGTAACAACAACAACAACAACAACAACGATAATGGAAACGAAAATGACAATGACAAGAACAATATCAACAAAACTACTACTACTACTACCACCACTACTACTACTACTACTACTTTTACTACTACTACTACTACTACTACTACTACTGATCCGCCATGAGTGTGTGTGTGTGTGTGTGTGTGTGTGTGTGTGTGTGTGTGTGTGTGTGTAGATACTGAACAAAGATAAGCCATTGAATTGTGAGTTTCCTGTCAATAATACAGTGTCAATATGAGAGACACGTGGGTACTGAGAGGGAAGACTGGACCACTATTAGATGGATGCAAATATAGTGATCTGCGCTAGTGATGGTGAGTGTATGCGAGCTCTGCTATTCACCACCACCACCACCACCACTATCACCATCATCATCATCACCAGGCACCACAATGCAGCACCAGTGACACGCGTTTGTTCCGGTGAGTGGTGCCAGGGATCAATGACCTAGTGATCTGACCACCTGACACACACACACACACACACACACACACACACAGCTCTCTCTCTCTCTCTCTCTCTCTCTCTCTCTCTCTCTCTCTCTCTCTCTCTCTCTCTCTCTCTCTACTGACAAAACAGCCCATCCTTTTTCCTGCCCCGTCTCTCTTTCAACATGAAAAACACCGAACCTTCACCATTTCCCTCCAATCCCTCCTCCCTCCCTCCCTCCCTCCCTCCCTCCCTCCCTCCCTCCCTCCCTTCTTCTCTCCATCAAAACACCTCCATTTCCCTTCTTATTCCCTCCCTCCTCCCTCCTTCCCTCCTTTCCTCCACTAATCAGAGGAAACACCTGGCTTCCTTTCCTTCCCTCTTCTTTCTCTCCATTCCGTCTCCTGTTTCTCTCCTTCTTTCTCTTCATTCCCTTTTCTTCTCTCTCTTTCTCTCTATTCTCTTTCCTTTTCTCTCTTTCTTTCTCTCTATTCCTCTCTTTTCTTCTCTTTCTTTCACTTCATTCCATTTTCTTCTCTCTCTTTCTCTCTATTCTCTTTCCTTTTCTCTCTTTCTTTCTCTACATTCTCTTTCCTTCTTTCTCTCTATTCTCCCTCCTTTTCTCTCCTCCTTCTCTCTCCTTCTTTCTCTCTTCTCCCTTTTCTCACCCTAATAATGTCACTGTTTGTTTCTTTCACTATTTCACTTCCTTCATTCACGTCTCACTAAGGAATGTCGTTAAGGATCATGTCTACCTGCTGGCTCGATGGTGTCTTCGCTCTAATGAGGTTTGTTTTGAAAGACTGTGATGTGGGATGTTGTGTTTTTTGCTGTCTCTTTCTTGTTATTGTTGTTGTTGTTGTTTTTCTTTCTTTCTTTCTTTCTTTCTTTCTTTCTTTCTTTCTTTCTTTTTCTTTTGTT
>NC_059299.1:2061588-2076588 GCF_017591435.1 Portunus trituberculatus
CCATCTCCCTTCTCCCTATCTCTCTTTCTCCCCTCTCTCTCTCTCTCTCTCTCTCTCTCTCTCTCTTCCTTTCCTCACCTCAACATCCCCACTTTCGAAAAAAATTCATCTCTCGTTTTCTTTTTTTATCGTTTTCTTAGGTTGCTTAGTCAGCTCGAGTGTGTGTGTGTGTGTGTGTGTGTGTGTGTGTGTGTGTGTGTGTCACGTCCCAAGGCGTAGAAAAGTCTCGGTTTGTTCTGGTTTCCTCGAAGTTATGAAGTTATTTTCTAAAACTCCATATACGAATTTTTTTTCCTCTTTTTCCTTCTTCTTCTTCTTTTTCTCTTCCTCCTTGGTTGTTTTTCTGGTCTTCGTTATATTTGTTACTGGTTTTATTCATCTTTTCTCTTATTCCTCTATTTCTCTTATTCCCTGTTTCTATTCTTCATTATTTTTGGTCCTTTATTTCATCTCTTTCCATTATTCTCTCTTTCCTTTCTTCTATTTCTTGTTCTTTATGTTTGGTACTAGCTTTCATTATCTCTTTCTCTTATTCTCTCTCTTCATTATGCTTTAAACCTATTTCATTTCATCTCTCTATTTCTTGTCTTTATTATGTTTGGTGTTGACATTATTCATCTCTTTCCATTATTCCTTCCTTCCTTTCTGTTATTTTCTAGTCTTTCTTCATCTTTCTCCCTTATTCCCTCTTTCTTTTTTGCTTTTAATTCCTCTTTCTCCTTTTCAATATCCTTCTATTTGCTCTTTTAATCCCACTTTGTATCATTTATATTCCTCTTGCCTCTATTCCCTCTTCCGTTCAGCAGTGACGAAAGGGAAGAAGCAGAATACGAGGAAGTAAGGAAGGGGAGAACCGTGATAAAGGAGGAAGAAGGGAAACAAGGATAAGAAGCAAAAGTAGGAAAAGAGAGAAGAAAAAAAGGAGGGTAGGTGTAAGATGTGTTTCCCAGCCCCTCTCTCTCTCTCTCTCTCTCTCTCTCTCTCTCTTTCTTTCGCCCTTGTCATGTCTCCTCTCCCTCTTTCTCATTCCATTGCTGTTCACCATAATCATGATAACGAATGAGAGAAGGAGAAGGAGAAAGAAAATAAGTATAGCTCATCATTCTCTCTCTCTCTCTCTCTCTCTCTCTCTCTGCAAATAATCGCTCACTTCAAAAGGATTCCAGCCATAAAATCCAACTCAAATCTAATCCAATGATAATGAAGTGTGACGTCAATTCGTTGTCATGACGGTAGTAGTAGTAGTAGTAGTAGTAGTAGTAGTAGTAGTAGTAGTAGTGGTGTTAGTATTATTAGTAGTAGAATAATGTATATGTACTTAGCTAAATGAGACTGAACATTTAAAAAGAAGAATCAGAACAACAACAACAACAACAACAACAACAACAACACTAACAATAACAACAGTAGTTCGTCTCCCTCCTTCACTTCGCGTCTCTATGGAACACAATCTTCTTATAAGCGACTCCCAAATCACTGCCCTCATTCATTGCTTCCCTTTGAATCAAGAGGAGATGCAACTCAGTGTTTGTTTACCCCTCTCTCTCTCTCTCTCTCTCTCTCTCTCTCTCTCTCTCTCTCTCTCTCTCTCTCTCTCTCTCTCGTCCACTTAATACCACGTAAGCCTTCAAGTCGAGCCTTTCAACCTGTGAGTTAATAGTTCCTCTCTCCATTCTAAGAGCGGCGACACAGAAGGATGAGGATGAGGAGGAGGAGGAGGAGGAGGAGGAGGAGGAGGAGGAGGAGGAGGAGGAGGAGGAAAGAAATATGATAATGTATTGATAGAAGAGGAGTAAAGAGAGATAAGGAAAACGCACTATAGGATAAACAAAAATTCAATAACAACAACATACACTTGAGATACATCACCACACCAAGGAGATCACAAGGCGCCTTTTACCTCTACCGCGAGGCTGCCATGGACTGAGAAGGAAGAGGAAGAAGAGGAAGAGGAGGAAGAGGAGGAGGAGGAGTGTGTAGACGTAAAGGAATTAAGTGCATAGGAGGAAAGACAAGAGGCGTGACTCAGAGGTTTATCTCAAAACAAACAGACATCTTGCCGTGGTATTCAGAATCGCTCCGCTCTCTCACCATCACTATTTTCCAAGGCCACAGAGATGATTAGCTGAAATTTCAACAGTGTTTCTCATGTTGATAATGTAAAAATCTCGTCACTCTGCCTTTAGAACCGTAAAAACACCTTAAAAATCGCTCTTCTTTCTCACCATGACTATTTTCCAAAGCCACAGAGATGACTAGCGGGGTTTTCAAGAGTGTTTCTCATGTTAATAATGTAGAAAATTTCTCATTCTACCTATGGAACGCTTAAAACACCCTAAAAACTCATGTGAATTTAAGTAAAGCCTTCTGGAAGTGAAGCGCAGAAGTGTTTGAGAATACAAGCCCGATCACGTGTTCACTACGAAAAACGAGAGAGAGAGAGAGAGAGAGAGAGAGAGAGAGAGAGAGAGAGAGAGAGAGAGAGAGAGAGAGTAAGCATGCAAAGTTGTGCAACACATTGATAGAGTGAGAGAGCGAGAGAAAAGGTGAGTGAGTGAGGGTTAATGAAGTCATGTGATTGAGGGAAGGCAAAGTTGGGTGTGGATTAGAGCAAATGTGGGATTATGAAGAGGTTCGTGGGATTATGAATGGGTTCGTTGGCTTATAAAGAGGTTTGTGGAATTATAAAAAGGTTTGTGGTGTTATGAAGAAGTTTGAAGGATCCTGAAGAGGTTTGTGGGGTTATGAAGAGGTTCGTGGGGTTATGAAGAGGTTTCTGGAATTATGAAAAGGTTTGTGGGATTATGAAGAAGTTTGTGGGATTATGAATAGGTTTGTAATTCACCTCGTTCGTCTGCTGGTCACCCAGCCAGTCTTCCCCATTACGGAGCGATCTCAGAGCTCATAGACTGCTCTTCGGGTAGGATTGAGACCACAACACACAATACACACCGGGAAAGCGAGGCCACAATCCCTCCAGTTACATCCCGTACCTATTTACTGCTAGGTGAACAGGGGCCACACAATAAGAAGCTTGCCCATTTGCCTCGCCGCTCCGGGACTCGAACCCGGCCCTCTCGATTGTGAGTCGAGCGTGCTAACCACTACACTACGCGCTGTGTGGTTATGAAGAGGTTTGTGTGGTTATGAAGAGGTTCTTGGGATCAAATAGCGTCTCTGTGGTCATGGAGGAAAAATACTTGTCCCTGAACTCCGGAAAATGAAAGGAATATGAGAAAAAAGATGACTTGGAATATGAAACAAGCTGAGATGACACACCAAGATTCTGAACCTGTCTCGGTGATTCATGTGCGAGGCTTCAGATGATGTAATGAGATGACTTGGGAGGAGGAGGAGGAGGAGGAGGAGGAGGAGGAGGAGGAGGAGGAGGAAGAGGAAGAGGAATACAAACAACGAGAGACCTTGATGTCCTCACTAGCCTGTTTGTTTATCTATTCTCTACTAACTTATTGTGGAAAAGACGCTGGAGGAGGAGGAAGAGGAGGAAGAGGAAGACGAAGAGGAAGAGGAAGAAGAGGAAAAGAGAGCATAGGAAATTTTTTCTTTATGTAAGAGGGAGAACTACCAAGGGCAGAAAAATGTATATTAGAAAAAAAAAGAAAAAGACCCACTGGAATTATTAGAAAAAGAGACCCACTGGAATTATTAGAAAGAAAAAACTCACTGGAATTATTAGAAAAAAAAGAAAAAGGTCCAATGGAATTATTAGAAAAAAAAAAGACCCACTGGAATTATTAGTAAAAAAGAAAAAGGCTGGAATTATTAGTAAAAAAAGAAAAAAGGCCCACTGGAATTGTAGTCACACCATTACCACTGGAATTAAAGTCACACCATTACCATTAAAATTGTAGTCACACCATTACCACTGGAATTAAAGTCACACCATTACCATTAAAATTGTAGTCACACCATTACCACACCAGCATTACACCATGATTTACAACACCCACTAAATCACCCACTGTGACTAACTAAATTATCTAAGCTAATTAAAACTACCCAATTCGGAGGTGAAGGTGAAGGCGCCCAATTAATAAAACAGAGGCACTTTTTACTACAGGTTTTCCATAAGGGCGTCTTTTCCTTGCAAGTGTGGAGTGAAAGGTTAGGCAATATGGCCAAGTAATCTGGTTGGCAGTATTGTATGTCATGTGTGTGTGGTGTGTGATTTTCAATATTTGCTTTCTCTGGTTACATTTTTTGTGTGTGTGTGTGTGTGTGTGTGTGTGTGTGTGTGTGTGTGTGTGTTTATGGTTCATGATTTTAATATTTGATCTTTTTATTTGTAGTTTTATAGATATCACATTTTTTTATATACTTTTTATCTATCAATCTCTCCACGTGTCTAGTCTGTTTATCTGTCTATTTATCTGTCTTTCTATTTACATACTGTCCGTCTATCGATCTATCTATCTATCTAATCAGCCTCTACTTATCTCCATCTTTTCAGCTGAGTGGAATGTTATAGTTTTGTATATCTTCACTTCACCAGCAGCAGCAACACGTCCTTCTGCTCACCAACACACACACACACACACACACACACACACACACACACGAAAAACTTCAAAATCAAAACAAAAAGAGTTAAAAAAAAAAAGGAAAAGCACACGAGAGACATTAAAAGGCAGGAAAAGAAAGAAGAAAGGACAAAACTCACACACAAAAAAAGTCACACACACACACACACACACACACGATCACCTTCAGTAAACACGAACTTGCAATAAAGGGAACGACTTGTCAGCATTAAACGTGACAGAAAGGCGAAGACGCGGCGAGTTCCTGGATATGCAATGACAAGAGAATTTATCTATTTATTTTCCTACACATCATTTTTTCCCCTTTCTCTCCGCCTTTGGAGTTTCAGAGCGCGTGTGAAAGCGTCTTTGTGTTGTGTTTAGCGTCACGACACGTCTCCCTCCGCCACGACCCCAGCCAACACCAATGACGTAAAATTGATGCTGGTAACGACGCACTGAGGAACGCGTGTCTAAACTGGTGGTGAACGTTAATTAAAGAGAGTAAACGCTGAAGAATGTGCACCAGTATTACAACCTGACACACACACACACACACACACACACACACACACACACACATACACACGCACACACTGGAATTCCCTGCCTGTATCTGTATTTCCACCTTCCTATGATTTGACTTCATTCAAGAGGGAGGTTTCAAGATATATTTATCCCTGTCCTTTTGGCTAATTCTATCGGTTCTGTAGGGAAACTGGCAACTGAGACACACACACACACACACACACACACACACACACACACACACACACACACACACACACACCTGGCAGACATAATTCACAAGGATAAAAGTTATGAACCCTAAAACACGAATTAAAGACACACGCAGACTCATAAAAAGTGACGTGACACGAACACAAACACTGTCTATCACAAAAACTTTCCAAAAATAGAAGGAAAAAAAACAATTAAAAATGCCACACAGATAAAAATAGAGGGAATATATTGGTTAGGGTGAGTGTGGAAGGACGGGGTTGGAGACAGAGAGGAGACATGTGGAGGGGAAAAGAGAAGAGGTGGAAAAGGTGGAGGGAGAGAGGGAGAGGAACACAGAAGAGGTGGAAGAGGTGGAGACAGAGAGTGGACACGTAGACAGGTGGCGGGAGACCCTGAATTAACGTCACCTGTAATTTCTGACGTCAATCACCACACCTGCATCCCCCAGCGCACCTGAGCCGCCACTCTACACACCTGTTACTATCGCACTACTGTTCCTACACCCGTAACCTCATTACCTTCATTATTTCTGCTATTTTTCATCTTCTTTTCATTTTTACATGTGTTTTATTTATCTTTTTTTCTCTTTTTTTCATTTTTTATTATATTTTATTTGTCTTTTCATTTTCTTTTTTTTTCAGGTTACAGTAACAATTATTTTCTTGTTTTTCTATTTAATTGTGTTTTATTTCTTTTTATTTTGCTTTTTATGGTTAAAGTGGGAATTATTTTCTCATTTTTTTTAATTGTGTTTTATTTGTCTTTTTTTTTATCTATTTCATTAATTTTCTTTTAGGTTACAACGGTAATTATTTTCTCATTTTTTTTCATCTTTTTCTGTTAATTTATCGTTTCACTTATACGTGTGTCATTAATGTTCGTCTGTTCTTCATATTAACTTGTCTAAAACTCCTCAATTTTGTTTATTTTAGTGTGTACGAGATTTATGCTTTCCTTCTCACTCCACTCCTTTCTAACTCCCAATTACTTGATTTTATTCATGCATTTATCTACTTCGCATTTTCAGCGCATAGATTCTTAATTTCATATACTTTTAAAAGAAATGTTAAGGAAATCTCTCTCTCTCTCTCTCTCTCTCTCTCTCTCTCTCTCTCTCTCTCTCTCACCGGCATTCAGGTTAATCAAACAAATTTGGACGCTCTCACAACTTTCCTATCTCATCTTCGTCTCGCATCCTCCACCCCTCCTCCTCCTCCTCCTCCTCCTCCTTCTATCCTCCTCTCCTCCACCAACCCTCCTTCTCTTCTCCGCTCTCTCCTCCTACTCCCCCTCCCACCCACCTCTTCCTCCGTCCATCTCCGCCAAATCCATTCCTCCCACTCAGCTCTTCCTCTCAATCACTCCGCCCTACAACTAATGATAATAATAATAATAATAATAATAATAATAATAATAATAATAATAATAATAACATAATAATAATAATAAGAAGAACAAGAACAAGAACAAGAAGAACAAGAAGAAAAAAGGAAGAAGGAGAAGAGAACAAGAACAACAAAGAAAATAATGATAGAAAAAATACAAGAACATCAATATAAAGCTCCACCACCACTACCACCACCACCAACAACACCAACACTAACAACAACAACAACACCACCAAAAGAGAGAAGAGCAAGATGACAGGTAAACACACACACAAAGACACACACACACACACACACACACACACACACACGGTAGCTCAGTGGTTAGAGCGCTGGCTTCACAAGCCAGAGGACCGAGGATCGATTCCCCGGCCGGGTGGAGATATTTAGGTGTGTCTCCTTTCACCTAGCAGTGAGTAGGTACGGGATGTAAATCGAGGAGTTGTGACCTTGTTGTCTGGTCTCAGGCCTATCCGAAGATCGGAAACAACGTCTGGTTGTCTCGTCAGAGACTGCAGCAGATCAAACAGTGAAACACACACACACACACACACACACACACACACACACACAGGTGAGCACAAATATACCAGGTAATTGGCGTGGAGGTGAGATGATGAAGTAATGGCAGGGAGGAGGGTGGGAGGGGAGCATGGTGTTGCTGGGGGGTACTGCAGAACGCGCTGACGGAGGGGAAAGGGAGAGGAGGTTGGGGGGGAAAGGAGCCAGGCGCGGAAAGATGTATGAGGTATGAATCAGTATGCAGGAAACGCCTTTAGGAACACTGGATTCGCCTTTTAATGAGGGTGTAGGACAAGGCGTGGCTAATTTTTGAGGAAAGCACAAGGAAGGGGAATAAATAACAGAGAGAGAGAGAGAGAGAGAGAGAGAGAGAGAGACTAGCTTTCTTTCCATCTGATCTCTCTCACCATGACAATTTTTCAAGCCTCCATAGACAACTGGGTTTTTAAAGACAGTTTCTCCTTTTGATCAACTGGAAATCTTGCTAAGCCATCACCATTACCACAAAATACCCTTAAAAACACGAGTATCTTCAACTAGAGCCTCTGATAACAGTCGTCGTGAGAGAGCAAAGTGTTTCTGAGGCTCATATTCTTTAACGCTCCAATATTTCAAAAGGCTTTTTTTTTTCGTTTTTTTTATACCATGTGGGTTTTTCACGGGAATTTATGGGTTAAAGGGGATACTTTTTGGGGTACCTCCTATCTCAAAGCCCACCCGCTAGGAAACCGTTGCCCCGAGTGAGGAAGCCCAACCTACACTCGGACCGTGGACAGGATTCGATTCCGTGCGCTTGGAGACCCCTCGGACCTCAAAGCACGCATGGTTCCTCTGTACCACGACTTTTTTAAGGTGTTTTTATGGTTCTACAGGCAGAGTGACAAGATTTCTACACTAATAACTGTAGAAACACTCTTGAAAACCTCACCAATCATCTCTGTGGCCTTTCTGAATACGGACCACTATATGAGCCTTAAAACACACACACACACACACACACACACACACACACACACACACACACACACACACACACACACAGATAGATATTCATTGACCACAACGAAATATTATCTTTACAAAAATAATCTGAAAAAATGCTCCATCACAAATGTTTTCCTTTAGAATTTATCAGTGACAAAATTTTATAAAACATAACACATAAGTCCCCCAGTCCACCCTTCCCGCCATCGCCCATCCCTCACGTTCCCCCTCCCAGGTCCACCATCCATCGCCCCCCCAACGCACAATAATGACAGACTGGAGAGCGCTTAAGTCTCTTCCCTCGCTCTTCGAAAGTTAATGAGAAAATCGGTCTGTTCTGCCATACCACTCAGGAAAAGTAGTAGTAGTAGTAGTAGTAGTAGTAGTAGTAGTAGTAGTAGTAGTAGTAGTAGTAGTAGTAGTAGTAGTAGTAGTAGTAGTAGTAGTATTTTTGTTGTTTGCCTTGTTATGAAAAACCAAACAGATAAACTCTCTCTCTCTCTCTCTCTCTCTCTCTCTCTCTCTCTCTATGTCCGCCTGTCTGGCTCTCACCGCCTACTTGCTGACTACACACACACACACACTCACACACACACACACACACACACGTTATCAACAAATCACCAAGCAATAACAAAGAACAAACTTAACAACACGTATGATAACACCAAGGACACGGCCGCCTCTCACCCGCCCTTATCTCTGGCTGGCGAGGGGCGGAGTGGGTTATCAGGAGGCAGAGGAAGAGTAAGGAGTCGAAAGAAGAGTCAGAATAGAAGAAGGAGGAGGAGGAGGAGGAGGAGGATAAATCTCAAGGTCCAGGCGTTCTTCCTATACCAGTCAGACAAGAGGAGTGGTCAAGACAAACGTACATACAAGTTGTAGGATATGACCAGTATTCAGAAACGCTCTTCTCTCTCACCATGACTATTTTCCAAGGCCACAGAGGTGACTAGCGGAGGTTTTCAAGAGTGTTTCTGCTGTTAATGTAGAAATGTTGTCACTGCCTCTAGAACCGTAAAAACTCCTTAAAAAATCGCTCTTCTCTCTCACCATGACTATTTTTCAAGGCCACAGAGGTGACTAGCGGGGGTTTCAAGAGTGTTTCTACTTACAATTGATCGTGTAGAAATCTTGTCACTCTGCCTCTAGAACCGTAAAAACACCTTAAAAATCGCTCTTCTCTCACCACGACTATTTTCCAAGGCTACAGAAATGACGAGCTACAGTTAATCGTGTAGATATCTTGTCATTATGCCTCTAGAAACGTGAAAACATCTTAAAAAATCGTGTAAACTTAAATAAAGCCTTTTGAAATAGTGGAGGTGAAGCGAAGAAGTGTTTGAGAATATGAGCCTTGATGCCCTAACGTGCCTCGCCACTAACCTCGCCCCTTTCAGACGTCCTACCCACACATGCGGTCAGGAGGGGATGTCTGACCCTCCCGAGGCGTGAGGACAAGGCCACGCACTCTCTGGCGTCTCGTGTTACTGTGCTGAGGAGGAGGAGGAGGAGGAGGAGGAGGAGGAGGAGGAGGAAGGTTGTCAAAGCACGTGGGGGTTTTAAATACACGCCTCACAGACTGTTTGAATTGAATAAAATGAACACTGGTTAACCTCATGAATTGAATAAAATGAACACGTGGTTATGAAGATGTGATGGAGGTATTTTAGATCCCGTATTCTGATACCCTTTGCTCTCTCACCATCACTGCTTTCCAAAGGCTCTAGCTGAAGATACTCGTGTTTTTAAGGGTATTTCTGGTTCTGGTGATAGATTAGCAAGATTTGTAGTCTATTAAAAGGAGAAATTGTCTTGAAAACCTGTCTAGTTGTCTCGGTGGCCTTGAAAATTTCCCTAGTGAGAGGGGAAGGCTTTTCTGAATACTGGCGTTAGTGGCATGAGGGATGCGAGGAGGCTGGCGAGGCTGAGGGTTGGGTAAATCACATTGGGGCTTTTAAATACATGAAGAGAGGAAGGGATTAATAGGAAAGATAAAAAAAAAGATATTAGTTTTCTAGCAGCGTGGAACAAACAACAACAAAACATACAGTAACAAAAAAAAAAAAACTTAAAAACGATAAAATAAAATAATAACACAAAAAATAGTAGAAATCAATGCATAAAACAAGGAAAAAGAAAAGAAAAACAAACACATGACACTAAAACTTCCAGGAACCAACACAAAGAACTGCCGTGAGTCAAGAAATAAAAATAAATAAATAAATAAATAAGAAGCATAAGAAAATAATCTCAGTGACTTACAAGCGTGACAGTAAAACACCACGTCACCTTCCCCCTTCCCCACCCCTCCCCCTCACCCCCATGACAGCCCCAGAGACTCCCCTTGACCCTGACCCACGACGCAATTCTGGGGCGCTACGCAGTGGAAGGACTCGCCGTATTCAGAAATGCTTCTCTCTCTCTCTCTCTCTCTCTCTCTCTCTCTCTCTCACCGCGACCATTTTCAAAGACTAGAAAACCAATTAGCCGAGTTGTAAAGAGTATCTGTCCTGTTGATAATGCAGAAAACTTGTTAACATGTCCCTAGAATTACAGATACACTCTTCAAAACCCGTTTCACTTTAACTAGAACCCTTGGATAATAATAATAATAATAATAATAATAATAATAATAATACCACAGAGACTACTACGCGATTTCTAAAGAGTATATTTCCTGTTGATAATGCAGAAAACTTGTTAACATGTCCGTAGAATCACAGACACACCCTTAAAAACCTGCCACTTCAACTAGAGCCCTTACAAAAGAGCATTTGTCCTGTTGGTAATGCAGAAAACTTGCCTAGAATCACAGAAACATCCTTACAAATCTGTCACTTCAACTAGAGCCCTTGGAAAACAGTGAAGGTGCAGCGTGGAAGTATTTCAGAATATGGACCCAAAGTCACTAGCACCCCGCCGCCCGCCGCCCGCCACCGCCCCGCCACCTCCACACGGCAGCGGGCGAGGCGAGGCAAGGCGAGGTGGCGTGAAGGCAGAGCAGGAACAGAAATACGTGCAGTTTATGGCCACACGCTCTCACACTTCCTTGAAAGGCACGGCGGGTCCTGCCATCCCTCGGGAGACGTGAAGGAAACGAGGTCACGGATTTGCCTGATTCGAGGAGGAAGAGGAGGAGGAGGAGGAGGAGGAGGAGGAGGAGGACACGTGAGATAAAAGTCAGAAGATTCAAATTCAGATTTAGAAGTTTCGTTTCATTTTCCAATATTCGCTGTTATCCTCGCCTTACTCCGTCTCTTCATTAAAGTAACTTCGGACGCGATCATAATAAAATCACTTAAATGAGAGAAAGAAAGGAGGAGGAGGAGGAGGAGCAAGGACGAACGAGAGGGAGGCGCTGGTGAGACATGAGGAATGAAAGACGTCAGGAGGAGGAGGAGGAGGAGGAGGAGGAGGAGGAGCAGGAGAAGGACGAACAAACTAAACGAAGGAGGAGGAGGAGGAGGAGGAGGAGGAAAGAGGAAGGACGGAAGACTAAGACAAGCGGAGGGAGGGGAGTTGGGAGGAAAGGAGGAAGGATACTAGAGCTCTCACGACTTGCAATCCTGATTATCTCCCCTCATCCCTCCTCCTCCTCCTCCTCCTCGTCCTCGTCCCCTCAGCTTGTCCTCAACCCACTCTGCACTTCCCCTCACTTCCCTCTCCCTTCCCCAGCACTGCCTCGCCTCCTCAGCTTCCCTCCACTCAATATGAATGAGATGCGTGTAAATATTTCAAAATACATGCAAAGAAAAATATTATCGGCCATACAGATTGCAGGAAAATGAGAGAGAGAGAGAGAGAGAGAGAGAGAGAGAGAGAGAGAGAGAGAGAGAGAGATGAAGACAGAGCTCCTTTCATTACAAATTTTATGGTTTATCGTTTTTTTTCACTCTAACGTATTGCTAGGTGTGTGTGTGTGTGTGTGTGTGTGTGTGTGTGTGTGTGTGTGTGTGTGTGTTATCTGGGGTGGTGATAAGGCGGAGGCACACATGATTAAGGAGAGAGTGATATTACCAATGTGTTTTGCAGGAGTGATAAGAGTTTTCTTTTGATATTCTATACTTAATGATGAAGAGGAGGAGGAGGAGGAGGAGGAGGAGGAGGAGGAGGAGGAGGAGGAGGAGGAGGAGGAAGAAGAAAAGTACGAAGCTTTTATATGAAATTAGTGAATAGAAAAGATGTCTTCCGTGTGTGTGTGTGTGTGTGTGTGTGTGTGTGTGTGTGTGTGTGTGTGTGTGTGTGTGTGTGTGTGTGTGTGTGTGTGTGTGTGTGTCACCTGCTCCCCGTTCAGGAATTCTACCTCTCACGCTACACACCCACTCACACTCTAAACCACCACCACCACCACCACCGTCACCACCACCACTTCCCCTGAGCTCTCAAGTCAACACCACCTACACAGTCTTCCGCTCACACTCACACACACACAGCTGGGTTAGGGGCAGTGATGGGAATGATGGTGTCTGGTGAAGGGGTGAAGGGAGGAAGGGAAGGGCGCCACAGTCTCCCACATCAAAGGGCGAGATATGAAAGGCGTGAAGAGGCGGGAAGGACGTGGCCTAACAGGACGCGGCGATAAGGCGAGTGTGGGAGGCCCCTGTACGTGCACGCGTTAGGAGGGAAGGAGAGTCAAAGTAATGTCAATCAACTCAATCTCCACACACACACACACACACACACACACACACACAGGCCTACCTTGCGGCATGGTGGCGGCGACGCTGACGCAGCAGGTGATCCCAAGTGACAGCAGGCGGCGTGCGAGCCTCGGCTTTCTTCAACCTCCGTCTCCCAAGCAACACTCTCACCACTCACTCACTCACTCACCACACTACACCAGCACCACCACAACACTGAGTGCTCCCTCACGCTGCACTACACCGGCCTTCTACAGACACACTACTACAGCTGCGAGTACTGTCCCCCCGCATGGCTAGGGCAGGCATTCCAGCGGCGATAAGTGGACCTGTGATCCTGATGCTGAGTTCTGCGAGGGCGCCCTGCGGGACGCCATGCCGCCCCGGGGGATAGATCAACGATAGAACCAGTGCCCTGCTATCCCTCAGCCTCGTCAGCGGTCGTCAGCACTATGCAGGAACGTGGGGGCGACGAAGCGCGCGACTATGTGGCTGACAGAAAGCGTGCGATGCGTACACCCCCTACGACGTCCAATGAGCGACTGGCAACTCACACGGTTACTCACCGAGTCACCACGCTCAGGCTCCCCGCACGCCGCTGCCAGCGTCCTCCCCGCCCATCCTTCGCTCCCTCAGGCCCTGGCCGAGGTCACCGGGTATCCAAGTACTTCCCCACTCGTGCCTCATGCCCTGGTGAGCCAGCAGCAGCGGCAGGACGGATGGGCCAGCGAGGCGGGACTGGTGTCACTGTGGTGGTGGTGGCGGCGTTGGTGGTGGTGGTGGTGCCTGCTGCTGCTCACCTGCTCCCCGACTCATCACTTTCCCTCACTCCACGCAGCAACGCCACTTTCTCTCATTTTCCCAGGAGGTATGGGCTCACCAGAAGGCCAAACCCTCCCCACAGTGGCAGCAGGGGCGTGGGCCTCACCGCCAGGCCAGAACACACCACCACCACCACAGGATACCCGGAAAACACTCAACATCAACATAAACTGCCACGCCTCCCCCGTACCCACTGCCCCTCCCCTACCACCCACCACCCCTGACCCATCACACCCCCTGACCCCGCTCACTCAACCTCCCCACCTAACTTTACATACCCCCAACAGTTCATAGCTCCCACCCCCTCCCCTTCTCTCCCCTTCCTTTCCCTTCCCCGCACCAAGACAGTTGCTTCCCTCACCAGTGTCTTTGTTCAGCCACGGTGCACTCTCTGCCACACCAACGATGGCGGACAAATGTGAAGCAAGAGGAAAAAACGAGGCATTGACTGTCCCCGTTTTAGTCAATATTATGCACACAATCTTTTATTACTTTACTTTCTACTCGTCAAGTTTCCTCAGCTCGTGTTTATAAGCGTTGGATTTCCCTTAACTGCTCTCTCCTGCCCCTCTCACTCCCCCACTCATTCCCCTCTCTCTCCCCTCTCACTCCCCTCGACTCTCTACAGACACGGCTTTAATAAACTTGTAAGTGTTAACGTGATATATGAATTTAGTGATATGATAATATAAATATGTTAAGTGTCTACGTGTGTGTGTGTGTGTTTGTGTGTGTGTGTGTGTGTGTGTGTGTGTGTGAACAAGAAGCCCGAATAAGAGAAAGTGTGTATAAATGGCGGATTAAAAAGACACGAAAGAAAGAAAGAAAGAAAAAAAAACGTGAAAGCCGCTTAATAAGAAAATAGAGATAGCAGTAACTAAGAGAGAGAGAGGAGGAGGAGGAGGAGGAGGAGGAGGAGGAGGAGGATAACACTGGGCTTAGTCACCAAACAAATGGAGCGAGACAGAACAGCAGAACAGCCGGAAATGAACACGTTGGCGAGAAAATAAGACACAAACTCACAATGAAGGAAAACTTGAAACGTTCATGCCATTAACCCCTTCAGTACCATGACGCATTTTCCTATTCATCTGGTTACCATTTGGTGATTTTAAACAGCTTCACAAACTCATGTAGGGATCAAATTAGTGAAGACTGTGGCCATTAATCGTTTGACCTCCATAGACCCTTCCTAATGTCAATAAAATCGTCTAATCATACACAAAACTCAAGGTAGAAATGCGTTCCAGTACTGAAGGGGTTAACTCACTCGGAAAAATAGAACACGCTGACGAAACACTAGGAAAAGGAGAGTAGAGTGAGAACAAGAGTGAAATAGAGTAGGGACGTTTGACA
>NC_059299.1:2084088-2091588 GCF_017591435.1 Portunus trituberculatus
CCCTCCCATCCCCCCCTTCCTAATACTCTGCCACGGTGAGGAAAGCCAGACAAGTGTAATAAAAGCCAAAAAACGACAATATGATACGCAGATCCTTCCTTTGTCGACGTAATAGGATTCAAAACTACTGGCAGAAGAGTTTTAGGTGAATCGAGTACTGTGTGTGTGTGTTTCCTGGTGTTTCATGCTTTGTGTGTGACCTGTGGCTGTTTGTATGTGTTCTGAGAGTGTTGCTGTGGTGTTTTATAATTGTTTGTTGATGTGTTTGTAAAGCTTTGATGGTTAGAAAGGAGAAACAGAAGAAAAGGAGGGAAAATCTTACCTGGATGTGTTGAATAGAATACCAAAGCAAGGAGGATAAGTCAAAGATGAGTGGAGAAAGGACGTAGGGAAATTAGAAAGGTGACGAAGGAAAAACCAGGAGGAAAAGGAGAGGGAAAAATTGAAATGTTGCTGTAATGTTTGTGCTCTGCTGTAGTCACCCCTTTCATTTCTACGTTTTCTTTAGTTACCGTTTATTGCGTTCCCTTCAGAGGAGGAGGAGGAGGAGGAGGAGGAGGAGGAGGAGGAGGAGGAGGAGGAGGAGGAGGAGGAGGAGGAAGAGAGAAGAAGAAGAAGAAGAAGAAGAAGAAGAAGAAGAAGAAGAAGAAGAAGAAGAGGAGGAGGAGGAGGAGGAGGAGGCACAAAATTATAACAATGAGATGATAACGAGAAGAGAAGAAAAAAAAGAAGAAAAAATGAGAAAACGACAACAAAAACACCACCAGCGCAAACATCTAACGAGCAGGGGCAGAGAAAATCTAGTAGTTTTCAATGCCTCAAAAACTCAATTCCTCCATCTATCAACTCGACACAACCTTCCAGACAACTATCCCCTCTTCTTCAATGACACTCAACTGTCTCCTCTTCCACAATGAATATCCTCGGTCTGTCCTTTGCTCATAATCTTAACTGGAAACTTCACATCTCATCTCTTGCTAAAACAGCTTCTATGAAGTTAGGTGTTCTGAGGCGTCTCCGACAGTTTTTCTCGCCCTCCAACTGCTTACTCTGTATAAGGGCCTTATCCGTCCCTGTATGGAGTACTCTTCGCATGTTTGGGGGTTCCAGTCACACAGCTTTGCTTGATAGGGTGGAATCGAAAGCTCTTCGTCTCATCAACTCCCTCCTCTGACTAACTGTCTTCAGTCTCTTTCTCACCGCCGAAATGTTGCATCCCTTTCTATATTTTATCGCTATTTTCATGGTAACTGTTCTACTGATCTTGCTAACTGCATGCCTCCCTCCTCCTGCGGCCACGCTGCACAAGGCTTTCTTCTTCCTCTCATCCCTATTCTGTTCAACTCTCTAATGTAAGAGTTAACCAGTACGCTCAATCATTCATCCCTTCCACTGGTAAACTCTGGAACTCCCTCCCTGCATCTGTATTTCCGAATTCCTACAACTTGTCTTCTTTTAAGAGGGAGGTATCGAGGCATTTGCTCCCCCTAATTCTGGCTGACGGTTTTGGCACTTTTTGAAGTCTTTGGAGAGCCAGCGCTCAAGTGGGCTTTTTCTAACTTTCTTTTTTTTGCCCTTGGCTGGCCCTCTTCCCTACGTAAAAAAAAAAAAAAAGGACAGAGCACAAAAGGGAAGGGGTTAAAATAGTGAAGACTGTGGCCATTAATCTTCTGCCCTCCATAGACCCTTCCTAATGTCAATAAAATCGTCTAATCACACCCATAAATTCACGAAAAAATGAGTGTCAGTACTAAAGGAGTTAAAACAGTGAAGATTTTGGCTATTAATCTTCTTACTTCCATAGACCCTTCCTAATGTAAGAGAGAGAGAGAGAGAGAGAGAGAGAGAGAGAGAGAGAGAGAGAGAGAGAGAGAGAGAGAGAGAGAGAGAGAGAGAGAGAGAGAGAGAATATCTAATCACAACTTAGTCATGGTAAAAATACATGCCAGTACTGAAGGGTTTAAATCAGTGTCACCAAACCCAATACTAACACCTCAGTACTCAAAGCAATGATATTTAAAAGCCACTGCGCTCCTTGAACCAAATCAAATTCTCAAGGGTACACTTTTCTCTGTAACCATTAACCACTACCATTACCATTACTTAACCTCTTCAGTACCAGGACGTGTTTTCATATTCATTGTGGTTACTATCTGATTTTATACACCTTCAGAAACTCATGTAGGGGGATTGAAGTTGTGTTAATTACAGAGACATTGCCAACTTACCTTTAAGAGCATTTGGTTTCACTATAGTTTTGTGGTAAACACACAAATAATTATCAATACACAATAACTATATTAAATAACGACTTTTTTTTTTTTTTTTTTGAAAGGGGGGTGAAGAAAAGAGACACTAGCTAAGAGAGAAAGTTTGTGGGAAGAGAAGGGGGAAATAAAGTAAGAGAAAGACAGAGTATGGGCTTGACCACATTTTTTTACTTGCAATGTGTTTTTAATTATACAAAGATTTCCACATATTAACGACGAGACTCAATCACTGCAATATATATTTCTTTTAAGAACAAAGCATATTTTTTTTCTTATATTTTTAAACAAATACTAACAAAACTCTTGTTTATATAAATTTTAACTATGAAATTCTTAAGGAAATTAAATAAATGGTTTGTTTTATAATGATGTTTGTGCTGCAGAGTCTGTTCGCATAAATGTTGAGGCAAAATTACAAGGTATTTTTATTATAGTCTGTGCTGTAAAGTGATGAAAATATACTCTCTCTCTCTCTCTCTCTCTCTCTCTCTCTCTCTCTCTCTCTCTCTCTCTCTGTAAAGACCTGCCTGACTAGTAACACTTGAGCACAGAAGCGGTGGTGATGACAGTGGTGGTGGTGGTGTTGGTGTGTGTGTCCTTTACCTCACCTTTCCTACACACACACACACACACACACACACACACACACACACACACACCGCGTAGTATAGTGGTTAGCACGCTCGACTCACAATCGAGAGGACCGGGTTCGAATCCCGGTAAGCGGCGAGGCAAATGGGCAAGCCTCTTAATGTGTGGGGTGTGTTCACCTAGCAGTAAATAGGTACGGGAGGGGTTGTGGCCTCGCTTTCCCGGTGTGTGGAGTGTGTTGTGGTCTCAGTCTACCCGAAGATCGGTCTATAAGCTCTGAGCTCGCTCCGTAATAGGGAAGATTGGCTGGATGACCAGCAGACGACCGTGGTGAAATTACACACACACACACACACACACACACACACACACATTCATTCTCCCTCTTTTCCTAACCAATGGTGTTTTTAATCTTCGTTGAGAGGGAATACAAATCATGAGTTGCCATTTTTTTCTTTAATATGCTTTGTAAGAAGTAAGTTCGTGGAAGCGCAGGTGGAGGATGGAAAGATGGAAGGATGCGAAGGAGTAAAGGAGTGGAGTGAATGTCTCAAGGTCACCATGCAGGCAGGAAGTGTTGCTACCTAAACAACTTTTATTTATATTCTGTATTTCTCTGTATTGTATTTGTATCCTGTCTCCCCGTTAATTTGTACTTCACCCCATTATGTATTCATTTTTTCTAAGTGTGGTGATAAAAAAAAAGATAGATAACTAACGATGAGACCATTTTATTGACATTAGGAAGAATCTACGGGGGTCAGATGATTAATGGCCACAGTCTTTACTATTTTAATCCCTCACCAAGTTTCTGAAATCAAATCACCAAATAGTAAGCAGAATGAATATTGAAAATGCGTCTTGGTACTGAAGGGTTAAAACAATCACTCTTGAAGGCAAACTAAAGATCAAAGAGTAGCACAGCGGTTCACGAAGCCACAAAAACCAAGAAAAGATTAATGTCACAGCCTCCCACCTCCAGCACTCAACACAGAAAACGTGACGGACCTACAGCGGGGACTTGCTTAGAAGGTGACCGGCGCAACACACGTCAGGCAACACAACAAATACTGCCATAAGTGCTTGAATATCACCGTGTGTTAGCGAGGAAGTAACTTGGAGAGACCTGAAGACCGCCTAGAGAGCAGAGAAACACGGGTACACACTAAAATGAGCAAAAATGGAGGTTATTTAGAATCGTCTCTAGTTTGAAAATTGTCTCGGTGAGAGAGGAAAGCGATTCTGAATATGCCGGTGAAGTCCGTCTTCAGAAACGCTTTGCCCTCTCACTACGACTATTTTCAGAGGCCAAAGAAATGATTGGCAGGGTTCTCAAGAGTGTTTCTCCAGTTAATAATGTAGAAATACTCTCATTCTGTCATTAGCACCACAGAAACACCTTCAAAATCTCGTATAACTGTAAATAAAGCCTTTTGAAATGATGGAGGTGAGGCGCACAAGTGTTTGAGAATACGAGCCATGAGAGAGGCGGCAGTGTCATGACCCGTGCTGGCTGTTCACTAGGAAAGCATGGGGGAAGGAGAGGTGGAGAGGAGTGAATAGAAGAGTGGAAGGGAGGAAGAAGAGGGAAGGAGAGATGGAAAGGAGGGAAGAGAATAGCAGAAGGGAGGAAGAAGAACGAAGGAGAAGTAGAGAGAAGAGAGAAGAGTGTAAAGGAGGAGGAAGAGTGGAAGAAGTGCAGAGGAGAGAATATGATAATAGGAAGGAGGCAGAAGTGGAAGAATAGAAGGGATAGGAGGGAGAGAGGGAGAGTGTGCGCCATCACGAGGTTGAATATCATCACAGGTGAAGGATATAGGGTTGACTGAGCCGAGGATTACACACCTGGTGACGCAACATTCAAGGTCAGACGAGGTGTGCGGAATATCAATTAAACCCCTTCAGTACAAGGACACGTTTTCAGCATTTTCATATTTATTCTGGTGACTATTTGGTGATGTTATACACTTTCAGAAACTCATGTGGTGGATTAAAATAGTGATGATTCTAGCCAGTAATCTTCTGACCTCCATAGACCTTTCCCAATGTCAAAAAATGGTCAAATCGTACACAAAACTAAAGGTAGAAATGCGTCCTAGTACTGAAGGAGTTAACCCTTTCAGTACCAGGACGCGTTTTCATATTCATTTTGCTTACTATTTGGTGATTTTATACAGCTTCAGAAATTTATGTGGTGGATTAAAATAGTGATGATTCTAGCCATTAATCTTCTGACCTCCATAGACCCTTCCTAATGTCAATAAAACCGTCCAATCACACCTGCTCCATTCCCTTCGTCAGTATCCTTCAGTCTATTCCTTTCCTTTCCCTTACTAGTTCCTTAAATATCATCTCCTATCCTTCAGTTTATCAGTTTATCATCATCCTTTCATTTTATTTTTTTTTCCTTCTTCCTTCAACCATATTCCTTTCTCTCTCTCTCTCTCTCTCTCTCTCTCTCTCTCTCTCTCTCTCTCTCTCTCTCTCTCTCTCTCTCTCTCTCTCCCTCCTACGCCTCTTCTCTCGCCGTCAGTTCAAGCAGCAGCGGCGGTGATTTATGGCGAAGGCATTTATCACTCTGAGGTTGTTGTTTTTATTGCCTTATTTACACCTTCCGGTCCTGAGGTGAGGTGTGAGGGAGGGAGAGCGAGAGAGGCAAGTCCATTTATGCCGCGTCGTGGATATCCGCTCCCAGAAAAGAAGTAAAGGAAACTGGCTGGGAAACGTACTGTGTTGGGCGAGACTTGGTGTTCCTCCTGCCGGTGCTACTGACGTCAATCTGTGGAGGGGAGAACGGTGTGTAAGTGTGAGTTGTTAGTTAGAAATGTATCACGATTCCTGTCTGTTGTTGTTGTTGTTTTTCTGGCTGTCTCTTTGTGGTGTACGGTAGAATAAACACCAGTGCAGACTTATATTAGTGGTTTGTTAGAAATAAATCACCAATCGTGACTGGTTTGCTGGCTGGGTCAACTTGGTGTACAGTGGAGCAGACACCAATGAATAAAGAAGAAGAAGGCGAAGAGGAAGAGGAAAAAGAAAAGAACTAGAGAGAGGGAGAAAGAAGAAAGGGGCACATTTTCAAGAGAAGTATAGAAAAAACGGAAGGAGAAGAGGAAGAGGGACAAGAAAAATACTAAAGGGAAAGAGAAAGAAGAAAGGACGCACGTTTTCAAGAGTAGAATAAAGAAGAGGAAGGCGAAGAGAAAGAGGAACAAGGAAAGTACTGCCTCAGATGTCATGCACGACGCAAACCAAGGACAAGGAAAAGAAAACAAACACACACTTACAAACACACATACATCTATGAGCTTATCTCTCCATAAATGCATCTATACGCTCAGAAAATACAAAAATTAATGAATAAATAAAGAAATATCAAAACATACTTAGATTTAATAGTTAAAATAAGATACTTCCATGGCTTTCCTCCTCCTCCTCCTCCTCCTCCTCCTCTTCCTCTTTGTCTTCCTCCTCCCACTGAGCATTAAGTAGTGGTGTAATCTTGTGAAAATTGGGAAAACCTTCACTGAAGCACCGAGATTCGAGGTTGACTCACGCGAAGCTCCGTATACCTGACTCACTTTGCTCACTCCCTCTCTCTTTTTCCCTCCACCTCCACCATCACCACCACCACCTTTGTCCTTCAGTCCTGTTCTTCTCACACAAAGGTAAACATAATTGACTCCCTTTCTCAATAAATAAATAGAGGAAATACTGGAAAATAAACAAACACACCTGTAATTTGTATTCATTACCCTACAGGTGTGTGTGTGTGTGTGTGTGTGTGTGTGAAAGAAATATCTATCTATCTATATCTATCCATCTATCTATCTGTGTGTGTGTGTGTGTGTGTGTGTGTGTGTGTGTGTGTGTGTGTGTGTGTGCATTTTTTCCATCCTGACGTCACACAAACATATCCTCCCATTGACGCCCTGTTGATGTCACGCCCCGGTGGTTCTCGCGTCCCTGGGGGAATCCTGAGGGCGGCGCTGAACTCATGGGAGGTAAGGAAAATAAGCAGGTGAAAAAAAATTGTAACAGAAAACAGAACAAAGGCAAGATCACCACCACAACCACACCCCCTTTGTCTGTCTGTCTGTGTGTCTGTGTGTCTGTCTGTCTGTGTCTATGTGTGTGTCTGGAAGGAAAGCATTTGTGATGGAGGATATTTTCAGAGTATTTTTGTAAAGATGATATTTCGTTGTGGTCAATAAATATCTATCTATTTATCTATCTATCTATATGTGTGTCTGTGTGTCTGTCTGTGTGTCTGTGTCTGTCTATGTGTCTGTGTGTCTCTGTGTTTGTTTGTGTGTCTGTTTATCTGTGTGTCTGTCTATGTGTCTGTGTGTCTGTTTGTGTGTCTATGTGTCTGTGTGTCTGTGTGTCTGTCTGTGTGTCTGTGTGTCTCTGTGTTTGTTTGTGTGTCTGTTTGTGTGTGTGTGTGTGTGTCTCTGTGTTTGTTTGTGTTTCTGTTTGTCTGTTTGTCTGTCTGTCTGTGTGTCTGCTCACCAAGCCGTCACTTCAATTTGCTATTATAACTACTTGTGTTTTTATTTTTTATTCATTTTTTATCCTTGTTCGTGGTGTTTTAGAATTGTTTTAAAGCAGTGAGTCATTTGTTCTCTCTCTCTCTCTC
>NC_059299.1:2096588-2139088 GCF_017591435.1 Portunus trituberculatus
TCTCTCTCTCTCTCTCTCTCTCTCTCTAACTCATTTACACACCTAAATTCTCACAAAGGAGGGTTTCTCTCGACCAGTGAAAGAGAGAGAGAGAGAGAGAGAGAGAGAGAGAGAGAGAGAGAGAGAGAGAGAGAGAGAGAGAGAGAGAGAGAGAGAGAGAGAGAGAGAGAGAGAGAGAGAGAGAGAGAGAGAGAAGATGTGGAGTCTCAAGAGTGAAGGATCCATATTCAACGTTCGTGATATGTTACTTATAAAAGGTCACTCACTCACCCACCCACTCACTCACTCACTCACTCACTCACTCACTCACTCACTCACTCACTCACTCACTCACTCACTTACTCACTCACTCACTCACTCATTCAAATCACCTCAATGCCTGCCCCACAACCCCTGACCCTCCAACCGGCACTCCACGCCCTCCAGGTCACACCTTAGTAATGGTTAGATACACAAGTGCAAGTGGTCTGTCTATTGATGTTTCGTATTTCGTTCATCTTTTCTCGCTTCCTTCCTCCTTTAATCCCTTGAGTAGCATGACGCGTTTCCATATTCATTCTGGTGACTATTTGGTGATTTTATACAGCTTCAGAAAGTCATGTCGGGGATTGAAATAGTGAAAACTCTGACCATTTCTCTTCTGACCTCCACAGACTCTTCCTAATGTCAGTAAAATGGTCTAATCGTACACAAATTTTAAGGTAGAATGTATATGTAAATTTTGGTCACTATTTGGTAATTTTATACAGCTTCAGAAACTCATTTGGGGATTAGAATAATGAAGACTCTGGCCATAAATATTTTAACCTCCATGGATCCTTCCTAATGTCAATGAAATGGTCTAATCACACCCAAAACTCATGGTAAAAATGCATCCCAGTACTGAAGGCGTTAATCATCATAAATTGTCACTCTTCCAGCGACCTACAGTGGAATGATGCCCTCAAAACTGAATGACCTGACGGAAGATGCCTTCATCCGACCTGCTGGAGGAGGGGCAAGACTTGTACTTGTCATCCCGCATTGCCTGCAGACTGTTCCCTGCCACCCTCCCTCCGCCCAAACCTCAGCCCACACCTCAGCCACACCCCAGCCCACACTGCCCCGCCAGACTGCAGGTTCTCCACGCATGCCGGTGTTACAGGTGACCTCGAAGCGCCGCAGGTTTTCAAGGAGGAGGAGTGTTCAGTTCATCGTCTTATCTTTCAAAATTGCTACAAAACTCTCTCTCTCTCTCTCTCTCTCTCTCTCTCTCTCTCTCTCTCTCTCTCTCTCTCTCTCTCTCTCTCTCTCTCTCTCTCTCTCTCTCTCTCTCTCTCTCTCTCTCTCTCTCTCTCTCTCTCTCTCTCTCTCTCTCTCTCTCTCTCTCTCTCTCTCTCTCTCTCTCTCTCTCTCTCTCTCTCTCTCTCTCTCTCTCTCTCTCTCTCTCTCTCTCTCTCTCTCTCTCTCTCTCTCTCTCTCTCTCTCTCTCTCTCTCTCTCTCTCTCTCTCTCTCTCTCTCTCTCTCTTTCTCTTTCTCTCTCAGCTTTGTTTCTCTTCTAGGTCACCCAAACAAGACTTAACTCCTTCAGTACTGGGACACATTTTTTACCTTGAGATTTGTGTACGATTAGACCATCTTATTGACATTAGGAAGGGATTACGGAGGTCAGAAGTGTAATGGCCAGAGTCTTCACTATTTTAATCCCCTGCATGAGTTTCTGAAGCTGTATAGAATCACCAAACAGTAAGCGGAATGAATATGTAAACACGGCATGGTATTGAAGGGGTTAATCTCATCTCCACTTGTAGTTTCCAGTCCATCATGGTATCTTTTTACCATCCTGAGGCTCCCAGTCCGTTATCACAGTGGCGCTCTTGCATTACAAACAACACCAAGAGCTAAAACAAGAACCAGAGAGGTGTGGTCCCAAATGGTCCCAAGCCGTGGTACAGTGGAACCATGCGTGCTTTGAGGTCCGAGGGGTCTCCAAGCGCATGGTTTCGAATCCTGTCCACGGTCTGAGTGTAGGTTATGCTTCTTCACTCGGGGCAAAGGTTTCCTAGTGGGTGAAGTTTCAGATAGGAGGTGAAAAGCCTACGTGATATAAAAGAATAAATAAAAAAAAAAGCTGGTCCCCCAACGCTCACTGCTCCCTGCCAAGTCTCCACACCTACACCTATAACTTCCTCAACACTGTATTACTTGACCTCCTTGACCTTCAGCACAGCAGGTTGTAGTACCCAGCCTCTCCTTCCCTCCCTCTCGTGCCCTCAGGTGTACAACAACAACCATTACCCAACACGCTCAGCTCGCCGGGCCGCCCCTCCCACCAGTCACCTCCACGTATCGCAGCACAAATTCTGGTCTCATCACTCCTTTTGCTTCATTGCCTGCCCTTGCTTCTTTTTTGCCTTTTCCAGAAGCCTGCATCCTCCAACTGGCTTCCAAGATCAAGTTCAATTATTTTCGCCTCCACATTGCAAGTATGAATGCCTTTTTTTCATGCAGAAGGGAAGGCAGACAAGGGCAACAAAATATGTATATAGAAAAATGGTCCACTTAAGTGCTGGATCCCTTAACCCCTTCAGTACCATGACACGTTTTCATATTTATTCTGGTTACTATTTGGTGATTTTGTACAGCTTCAGAAACTCATGTGGGGATTAAAATAGTGAAGACCCTGGACCATTAATCTTCGGACCTCCATAGAACCTTGCTAGTGTAAATAGAATCGTCCAGTGACACCTAAAACTCATGGTAAAAATGCGTCCCAGTACTGGAGGGGTTAAAGAGTAAGAAAGAATTAAATCACTCTTCTATATTCCCAACGGCGTTCTTACATCCAGTTCCTGCACTAGAGTCGAGATACAACGCTTCATGCCCTCCCAAACCCTGGATCTCCACTCAGGTTCAGATATTCCTACCTTAAGACACCTTATAAAAACACAAATCCCTTTTCAATATCCAGTCCCTATATCCATTAATCCCTTGTCCTTCCAAAACCTACGTGAACAGACATTCCAATCCCTTACAGGTTACACTGCCACGCACTTCACATCCTTAGAAAATCCTCCATCTACGTAGAACTGAAGTACAATGTCTAGTTTCATCAGATCCCACCTCCACACACAGCCTGCATCGCTAATAGACATTCCAATCCCTTCTACATCATATTCCACTCCAACCACACCAGAGCTTCGATTTCTGACTAGTGTGTGATGTCTAACCAACTCACTATCACCAGTACCACTCACCAATACACTCCTCCAGTCCCAGTACCGTTCCCTTAATCCTAGTACCTTCACATTTAACTCTTTCAGTAGCATGACATGTTTTTTATATTGATTCTGGTTACTATTTGGTGATTTGATACAGCTTCAGAAACTTATGTGGGGATTAAAATAGTGAAGACTGTGGCCATTAATCGCTTCAGTACTTGGACAGATTTTTACCTTGAGATTTGTGTACGATTAGACCATTTGATTGACATTAGGAAGGGTCTGTGGAGGTCAGAAGGTTAATGGCCAGTCTTTACTACTTTAATCCCCATATGAGTTTCTGAAGTTGTATAAAATCACCAAATAGTAACCAGAATGAATATGGAAACGCGTCATGGTAATAAAGGGTATAATCTTCTGATCTCCGCATAGACCCTTCGTAGTGCAAATTAAATCGTCTAATAATACTCAAACTTCATGGTAAAAATGCGTCTCACTACTGAAGGGGTTAAGAATAAGCCCCCAGCAACACCACAATACCCCAACCATGTTACCTCCACCTTCACAACACCTTAATATCTACACCCTTAATATCTAACCACCTAACTGAACCATACCCCAGTTACCCACACCTCTGCCCCACACCAACCCACTCTCACCTCTCCATTCTGCCCTACTCTGCCCCTACACTCCAGCCTCACCCCTCCCTGTCCCATCCCTGACCTCCCAGCCTCCACCCAGCACCTGCTCATGCCTAGGTAAGGTGTGCACGGCAGGTGAGTGGCCGGCCAGTTGAACCCTTAGGCCTTTCCACTAAGGTATTCCCAAACCTCGCAGTTCATAACAAGGGAAACATACACAGAGAAGGAAACATACACAGAGACGGGTGGAGATATTTGGTGTGTCTCCTTTCACGTGTAGCCCTGTTCACCAGCAGTGAGTAGGTACGGGATGTAAATCGAGGAGTTGTGACCTTGTTGTCCCGGTGTGTGTGTGTGCCTGGTCTCAGACCTATCCCAAGATCGGAAATAATGAGCTCTGACGCTCCGTAGGGTAACGTCTGGCTGTCTCGTCAGAGACACATCACACACACACACACACACACACACACACACACACACACACACACACACACATCTGGGAGGCAGCGAGGACAAACCAACAAGGGACTTCTGGGAAACATTACGTAAACTTTGTCCCTATTGTGTTTTTCATTCGCTGTAAGACTTACGGTACTCACAGAGAGCTGAACGTGGCTAGAAGGATAACCCTGACACACACACACACACACACACACACACACACACACACACACACACACACACACACACGCAGATTCGAGACACGTGCAGAGGTAAGAGAGACTAAGAAAGGAGAGAAACGTTAGATTTAGCTCAGTCTTAATGGAAATGTAGGGCAAAAATCCTCCTTTACCGTGAGAGAGAGAGAGAGAGAGAGAGAGAGAGAGAGAGAGAGAGAGAGAGAGAGAGAGAGAGAGACAGTCGTGCATGAAACAGGAGGGTACCACATCACCTACTTTCTGGCCTAGTGGTTCCTGCCTTACTCTGTCAAAATAACCGGTAATACAAGCTGCATTTATTTTTATTTTTTTCCCATTTTTTTCATAAGATCAGGATGCGGCATAATATTCACCACAAGCACTCTGAAGCGTTGCACAACAGGCAGGCACACAGCACACCAGCGTTGCACCACAAACGTAGCGTGTATGTAGAAAAGAAAACGAAAGAGGCAACAGAACCGGTCCTTGCTCCACTCCTAAGGTAAGTCCGCCACTGCACGATTCAGCGATTTATCTGCCTCAAAATTCTCAGTTCCAATATTTTTTTTTCTCTCGACGTAGCAGAGAATATCGTGGATTCTTTAGGGAGGTCGCTGGGTTACAGAGAGTCAGAGAAAGAGAGAGAGAGAAAGAACAGCTTGGAGACGACATCCCAGCCAGCCACACGTGTAATGTTTGTATGCGTTCCCCGTGCCTGAAAGTGTTCAAGGCCACGGAGGAATGCTGGACAGGTAAGCTAAGAGGAACAGCAGAGAACACAAAGGAAGAGCAACAGGTAGATGTGGTGAGGCTGTTTGTGATAAAGTACACTCTGTCTGTCTATCTGTCAATCTGTCTCCCACACACACACACACACACGCACACACCCTCTCTCTCTCTCTCTCTCTCTCTCTCTCTCTCTCTCTCTCTCTCTCTCTCTCTCTCTCACAACACAAAGGCGCACGCAAAGGTCAATCTAGATAATAAAGAATAATAATATGCATCCACTTACTGACTTAATCTCTATTGGCAATTTCTGTAGTAATAAACTCTGTGGTGCGCCAAATACCTGATTACAAAGAGCGGAAGGAAGCGGGAGCGAAAGTAATTGATTAAAAAGAGCGGAAGGAACTAGGTGATGCAAAGGACAAGGTTCCACGGAGGAGAGAAAGACACCTCATAACAACGGTGAAAGCTCCTCGATCAAATGACTCCATAAAAAAGTGAAATTGGATTCGCTACCTTGACTTTATTTATGGTGGATATTGTCCCTTCACACACACACACACTCATACACATACACACACACAAACGCGCAGTCTCTCTCTCTCTCTCTCTCTCTCTCTCTCTCTCTCTCTCTCTCTCTCTCTCTCTCTCTCTCTCTCTCTCTCTCTCTCTCTCTCTCTCTCTCTCTCTCTCTCTCTCTCTCTCTCTCTCTCTCTCTCTCTCTCTCTCACACACACACACACACACACACACACACACACACACACACACACACACACACACACACACACACGCGCAGTCTCTCTCTCTCTCTCTCTCTCTCTCTCTCTCTCTCTCTCTCTCTCTCTCTCTCTCTCTCTCTCTCTCTCTCTCTCTCTCTCTCTCTCACACACTGGATATATATTTTTCATCTTCTTTTCCTCCCTCGCCTCGCTTGAATATAAGCGAGACACGAGATAACAAAGCGTTCAAAGAGAAAACCTAACCTTACATACGAGGGCATAAAATTTTCCTCACCATACAAGGCCAATTAATGAGGACACGCGTAACCTGAGGGTGTTTAATTACAGGTGTTGTAATACTACGAGCAAGGACACACACTTTTTTGCGCACCTGTGTGTTGAACGGTGACACGTGAAGGGCTGGCTGGAAAAATTCATACAGAAAGAAGTTTGATTTTTTTTTATTTGGAAGGGAAAAACACGCACACACACACACACACACACACTCTCTCTCTCTCTCTCTCTCTCTCTCTCTCTCTCTCTCTCTTATCTGTGTCCACGCGAACCATTTTCCTTTGTGCTTTGAATATTAATGAAGAAAAAACAACCCAGTGGAATGATTGATATGAATAAGACAACACTAATGCACTAAAGGATAGAGTGATTTGATTAAGATTATTTGAGCAATCTTTCTTATTGACAGTAGTATCTTTATAAACCCTCTCAAACTTTATACCACCTCTCTATCAAACTAAAAGAGAGGCAAAGTGATAGAGTTTGCATCACACTGACGCTAAAATGAAGGGGTTTACTCAGTCTTACCTGTAATAAGAGTCTCGCAGGTCAAAATCTAGTATACGGTGCAGTTACGTAATTAGAGTAGGAAATTAAAGTGAGATTTAGTGTAACTTGAGTCTTAACCCCTTCAGTACAGCGACACATTTTTACCTTGAGATTTGTGTACGATTAAACCATTTCATTGACATTAAGAAGGGTCTATGGAGGTCAGAAGATTAATGGCCACAGTCTTTACTATTTTAATCCCCCACATGAGTTTCTGAAGCTGTATCAAATCACCAAATAGTAAGTAGAATGAATATAGAAACATGTCATGGTACTGAAAGGATTATGACATTTTTACCTTGAGATTTGTGTACGATTAAACCATTTATAGTGACATTACGAAGAGTCTATGGAGGTCAGAGGATTAATGGCCACTGTCTTCACTATTTCAAACCCTCACATGAGTTTCTGAAGCTGTATAATCATCAAATAATAAGCAGAATGAATATGTAAACGCGTCGTGGTGCTGAAGAGGATAATAATACATGTGAGATGCTAGTTTTTGCCAATGACGTCAGGCCAAGGCGCTGCAACCAGGGAAGTGTGTTGAAAAGACGCCTCAGATACAAGACTTTAAATAGAGAAAAAGTGATTGAGGAGTGCTGGCTCAAAGGGCATTCGTGGAGTCGTGGAGTCGTGGAGTCGTGAAGTCGTTGAGTCGTGCCTAAAGCTTAATTTCATAGTTTTAACCCCTTCAGTACTAAGACGCATTTCTACCATGAATTTTAGGTATGATTACACTATTTTATTGACATTACGAAAGGTGTATCGAGGTCAAAATATCAAATGGACAGAGTCTTTACTATTAATTTTTGAAAGTGTATAAAATCAACAAATAGTAAGCAGAAACGCGTCATGGTGCTGAAAGGAAAGTGAGCAAATTACAACTTATTTTCATGTCTTGTTCCTCTGAGTGGTGAGTGGTGATTGGTGTGCAAGTGAGAGTGAGGGCTGAGTGAGAGTGTGGCTAAATATAAACGTGTTCCTGCTTTTAGCGTGGGTAGATTAAACAGCTTTATTAAAACGGTGCTAGTTGTGATTGAGAAATTAGCAAATAGAGGAAAAAAACTGCAGGGTAAGATTATGAACTTGTTTGTGTTACGATAAGTGATTTGGAGGGATGGAGAAGTGTTGCATTATCACCGCTACCATCATCACCATCATCATCACCACTAGTCATCATCATCATTATTATTATCATCATCACCAGTCATCATTATTATCATTACCAGTCATCATCATCACCCATCATCACCACACACACACACACACACACACACACACACACACACACACCTGACAAAAAGGACAAAGAAACAGAGGAGATAAAAAAAAAGAGAGAAAAACAAAACTCTAAGAAAATTAAAAGAAAAATCGAAAAAAAGTAACCAAAAGAAAAAAAAGACGTGAAAAACCGAAAAGCGAGAAAAAAAAAAAAAAATACAACAACAACAAAACCACAACAGAAACTAAACCAACCACAACAAAGGAAACACAAGTCGGCAGTTTCAACACATCTCTCATCCCCACCCCCCTCATCTTTCCCTTCCCCAGTGACCCCCATAAACACCCCCCTTTACCTCCCGACAACCCCTTTTCCTGGAACCTGTCTCAGCTGGGGTGGGCGGGTGGGGAAGGTTGGAAGGTAGGAAGGTAGGCATGTGGGGAGGTGGGAAGGTAGGTAGGTGGGGTAGTGGGTGGGTTTGTGGGGAGGTGGGCGAGCTCGGGGTGCACTTGGTCGCGTTGCTAGGGGGAGGTGTTGAGGCCGCCACACACACCCCAACAAAATAATGCAAGTTTGAAAAGACTCTCCGTTTGTAAGAAGATAATACAAGGTGCCCCGTAAAAGGTAAAAGCTTAATGGACTTTATATTGAGCTTCCCACCTGGTTATTATCATAGTGGTGGTGGTGGTGGTGGTGGTTGTATTGTACTGGTGGTGATGGTAGTGGTACTGATGGTTATCGAGACACCCCCCTTCCTCCCTCCATCCCATCCAATTTTTCTCGTCCCTCCCTGTGTGTGTGTGTGTGTGTGTGTGTGTGTGTGTGTGTGTGTGTGTGTGTGTGTGTGTGTGTTCCATCTCTTCCCCTCCTGCACCTCCTCCAACTAATCTTTTCCAGCGACAGACTCTCTCTCTCTCCATCTCTCCTTTGCCATGTTCCATTTTCGTATAGCTTTTAGTGATAAGATAACACGTGCAGAGAGAGAGAGAGAGAGAGAGAGAGAGAGAGATGAATCTTAAATCATCGCGAACCTTGGTTATTCTTAGAAAAGATTCTCAGAACACACACACACACACACACACACACACACACACACACACACACACACACACAGACGTAGATACATACAAGGATAGGTTACGGAGTTCAGAGGGTCAAGGAAGACATCTGAAAACAATCTCTCTCTTTCTCTCTCTCTGGTGTGGGTGAAAGGAGCAGACAAACACAACATTCGCGAGAAACACGTGCCATTGTCAAGAACCAACACGAGGGAACACAAAGAAGGAGCAAAAGTAAAGAAAACGGATTGTGGAAGAAGGGAAAACTATAAAAATAATCCAAAATATGAAGAAAAACTGAGAAGTAAAGGAAAAGTGGGAAAAGTACAATAAATCGATAGGTAAAGGAAAGAAGGAAGGAAGGAAGGAAGGAAGGAAGGAAGGAAGGAAGGGAGAAAAACGAAGAAGGAAGAACGTAAATCCTGAAAGGAAAATAATGGAAAGGCAACTCTGAATAGGAGGAAAATTGTAACGGGGAATCCCGGTGAAGGGTGAGTAGCTCTTTCTTTCTCTCTCTCTCTCTCTCTCTCTCTCTCTCTCTCTCTCTCTCTCTCTCTCTCTCTCCTCTGTTTTCTCTTCTATCTTCTCTCCTCTCATCTCTTTTGTCTTCTTTCCTTTTCTTTGTTCTCTTTCCTCCACTCCAAATTATTACTTCATACTTTACTACACACACACACACACACACACACACACACACACACACACACACACACACACACACGAGAACAGGTCCCCACACACCAGTTTTCGATGCGTCACGTGCACAAGGACTGGTTAATCAAGTGAAGACAATGAGACTTCGGAAAACCCAAATGCATAAAACAGCAGCAGGATTCAGTGAAGTGAGGCAAGAGATGTGTTCACTGGAGGCGTCACTCACCGGGGGCACTAGTAAACAAAAACAAGGGCAGGTAAACAAAAACATAGACAGGTAAATATAAACAATGGCAGGTAAATATAAACAATGACAGGTAAACACGAACATAGACAGGTAAACACGAACGCAGACAGGTAAACACGAACAATTGCAGGTAAACATAATGAAAAGCCGGTAAACACAAACAATGACAGGCAAACACCACTAAAAACAGGTAAACACAAACAAAACAGGTAAACACAAACAGAATCGAGTAAACACAAACAAAAGTAAGTAAACAGAAACTAAAACTAAAGAAAAAACAAACTTCTCGCATATACACAAGACACAAAATTGGATATAACAAAAAAAAAAAATCTGTAAAAAAAAAAGAAAAAACTTCGAGGATGTAAACAAACACTTCATTTGTATAAACAAGGCCAAACATGATACCACAAATGGAGATAATTGATAACAAACTTCAAATGGTGTAAAGAAAAACAAGAAAGGATGTAAAAAGAAAATATGAAGATAAATAAAACTACAGGGATATAAACTGAGGTGCCAGTCCCCAACAGGCTCAAAAGGGTTAGCCAGAAGACAAGACAAGTGGGGATAAATGTCTTGAATCCACTCTCTTGATTATTTCAGGTCACATAGAAGCAGGCAGGGAGTTCCAGAGTGTCCCAGAGTTTAGAAGATAACAAGGAAGGGTGGTTCTCGTTATCAGGGTTATAAATCATCTATATACTCATTAACCTGGACCATTATATCTTATCTTCTCTACCGTGACCAAATATTGACCGCATGAAGTTTGGAAGCTCTTTATTGTATTGCTATGAATTTGATGAGTGAAGTTGCATGCAGCACTGAAGCCTGTATACTGAAACGCTTTGCTCTCTCACCATCACTGCTTTCCAAAGGCTCTAGTTCAAGGTACTCGTGTTTCTAAGAGCATTTTTACGGTTCTGGTGATAGATTGGCAAGATTTCTAGTTTATTGAAAGGAGAAACTGTCTTTAAAACCAGGCTAGTTGTCTCTGTGGCCTGCAAATTAGTCGTAGTGAGAGAGGAAGGCGTTTCTGAATACGAGGGTAAATATTATGGACAGCAATGGTGAATGTACTCTTGGTAGAATATTTTGTCGTCTAAGCCACAAAATACCGACTTCTGAGAGCCTTTGCAAGTCCTCGCCGGCACAGACACAGCTTGGGGTCTAATCAACTGTGAGTCACTAATGCGCACGTGACTCCGCGCCACGCCATACACTAGACACTGACCACACTGCCCGAGATAAGCGTGAAGAGTGTGAATTCTATATTTGTGGGTGTTTTAGAGATACAATACAGACAGAAACTAAAGGATCTCAGTGTGGATGGATTTTATTACGTGATTTATGAGAGATTCCAATTAATTACTTCAATACTGGGACGCATTTTCATCTTGAGATTTGTGTAACGTCAGACCGTATTCATTGACTTTAGGAAGGGTCTTTGGAGGTCAGAAGATTAGCGGCCACTGTCTTCACTATTTTAATCTCCCACGTAAGTTTCTGAAGCTAGATAAGATCACCAAATAGTAAGTAGAAATAATGTGGAAATGCGTCATGGTATTGAAGGGGTTAAAAGTAGCATGAAAGGCGAAGCAACAACAACAACAACAACAACAACAACAACAATAACAACAACAACAACAACAACAATATCAACACCAAAGAAAATCACCAAAAAAAAATAGATAAATAAATAAATGAATAACAAATAACACCAAACAACAACAAACAACAATAACAACAAAAACTACAACAACAGAGACAACCAAACTACAAGAACGTCATCACCAATATCAACAACAACAAAATGAAAATAAACGAATAACAACACCAACAAACACCACCACCACCATCACCACCAGTCAACAACAACAACAACAACAACAACAACAACAACACTTTTTAAACACCTTCCTCACTGCAAGGAGAAGGAAGACACTACACCGGAAGAGACCACGAGGAGGAGGGAGAAAAGAAGAGGAGGAGGAGGAGAAGAAGAAGACGAGAAGGAGAGGAAGAAGAGGAAGAGGAGGAAGTACACAAACCTAATTCACCCAACCAGCAACCAGGAACAAGAACATTAAAAGCTCCCCCTTCCTTATGTCGACTCTCTGGAAGTCCCTCGCTTACCTGAGATTACCTGGAAACGCCTCTCCCTCCCTCTCTCTCTCTCTCTCTCTCTTCTACCTCAAGTAACAGAAAAACCAGCCCTCTGAACATCACATTAACTAGTCAGACAAGTTCGCTGGAATCTTGTTTTTGTTTTTGGTCCATTTTCTTTACTTTTTGCCATCATCTCAGTCGGTGATGAGACTTTTGTGCGTCACCTTCGCTGGACGACATCGTGGGCTGCCCGCTTTTCGCAACCCCTACCGCCTTTTCGAAGAACTGGCGCGGGGAAGGGGCGTGGAGGAGCATGGGGGAGCGTGGCGGAGTGTTCAGGAGTGTGCTGTGGCGTGGCTAGAGTAAGGAAGTGCGTAATATGATGTTGTAACGCTGCTGTAACACCTGGTGCTGTATTTCCAACTTCCTATGGGTTGACTTGAGGGAGTTTTCAAGACATTTACCCCTTTTCTTTTTGGCTAATTCTCTCAGACCTGCAAGGGGACTGGCAAGTAAGTAGGCATTCTACTTCATGTTACCTTGCCCAGCTTACCCCTCTTACATGAAAAACGGAATGGTGGCAGGAGAGATGGCATTACGTGGGTGGTCAGGTGGGTGTTGGTGGGGAAGTTGCCTTGTCCTGTTCTTCCTTTTCATCCCATACAATTAATAAAGGAAGAGTTGGAGTACATTTTTCCCCTCATACATAAAAAAGGGGAGGGTGGGAGGACAGTTGGGTGTTGGTGGGGAGGGTGCCTTCTCCTGTTCTTCCTTTACTATCCATTCACCATTTTCTGCAGTGGAGGCGTAGAAACTGAAGTGATGATTAGCTGAGTTCTTCCTCCTCCCTCCTCCTCCTCCTCCTCCTCCTCCTCCTGAATCTCTTCCTTCCTGTTCTTTGTGGTGTGAGAAGAGAGAGGAGTCACTCGTTTATCTGTCGCTCTTCCCAGCCCAACATCACGCGAGAGAGAGAGAGAGAGAGAGGAATATGAATGATACGGAAAGTGAGAGAATGTGCGTGTTACTAGTCGCGTGTTTCCTCTTGTGGTTACGTATTACATCCTATTTTATCAGCTATTGGCTACACACACGCACACACGCACACACACACACGCACACACACACACACACACACACACACACACACACACACACACACACACACACACACACACACACACACACACACACACAGGTAAGTCTACAAAAACACGAGTAATCGACACACTTTTCTAGAATCCATTTAAAGACAATACGAAATCACCTACCTCTATCTCTCTCTCTCTCTCTCTCTCTCTCTCTCTCTCTCTCTCTCTCTCTCTCTCTCTCTCTCTCTCTCTCTCTCTCTCTCTCTCTCTCTGACACAACAGGAGAAAGCAACATATCCATCCCCATATTTCCTCACCTTTCTATTTAAACACCTGTAGAAATTCTCCTTCCTTCTCTTTCTTCACTACCTTTGCTACACACACACACACACACACACACACACACACACACACACACACACACACACATTAGCCGCTGGGAAGTCCGGTGTCCTTAGCGAGGGGAGGACACTGCTTCACGTGATCTGCGGTGGCGCGTGTTCCCAAGGAGAGAGAGGTAAGGGTAGGGAGGGATAGGGTACGGGAGAGTATGGGAGGATGGGGGAGGATGGAGGAGAACTATTATGGAAGATGGTTGCACGTAATTCCCTCTTGTTTAACTACTTAAGCATTGGGACGCATTTTTACCATGACTTTTGAATGTGGTTAGACGATTTTATTTGCGTCCAGAAGCGTCTGTGAGGGTTATAAGATTAATGGCAAGTCTTTACTATTTTAATCCCCCCACATATGTTTCTGAAGCTGTGTAAAATCGCCATATAGTAAGCATGATCAATATGAAGACACGGCATGGTACTGAAGGGGTTAAAATTGGTAATAGCGTAACCTGATTTGTGTAACGTGAAAATGCTCGAGAATTGACGTCATTTTGATCTCTTCAGTAGCAGGACGCGTTTTAATATACATTCTGGTTATTATTTGGCGATTTTATACAGCTTCAGAAATAGTAAATAATAAAGACTCAGGCCTTTAATCTTGTGACCTCCATACACCCTCCCTACTTCAAATAAAATCGTGTAGTCTTGACCCGCAAAAAGTCAAGGTAAAAATGCGTCTCATTCCTGAAGGGGTTAATGTTATTGTCATCGTTTGTTACTGCTGAGTGCAATGCTAAAGTCTCCTCCAGCCAAGGACTTCCATACCCCTGTGATATGTTGTGGTTGATTTGCACTGTGCTAAGTTAGCCTGGGTTATCTTAAGTTAGGTTTAGTTAGGTTTGGTTAAAGTCAGGTTAGGTTGGGTTAGATTAGGTTGGGTTAAGTTTGGTTAGGTTAGGTTAAGTTTGCTTAGGTTGGGTTAGATTGAGCTGGGTTAAGTTTGGTTTGGTTAAAGTTAAGTTAGGTAAGGTTAGATGACCTCCACTCATCTCACTTATAAATGGAGAACCACTAACTAAAAGAATTGGTGAAGCTATTGACAAACTACCACATTACCAAACTAACCATTGCATACCACCAGTTTATCACATCACTGTCCACTTAACCTATCAAAACACATCAAAGACTTCATCTACCTGATTTACCGTGTCAGTCATTACGCCGTGTGAGAAAAAAAGTGTCTCGGAAAATTAGTCAGAGTTTCGTTATCTCAAACACTTCTGCCTTCACCTCCACTGCTTCAAAACGCTTTATTTGAATCCACACGAATTCTTAAGATGTTTCTACGATTCTACAGGCAGAGTGACAAGACTTCTACGTTATTAACTGGAGAAACTCTATTAAAAACCACGCTAATCATCACTGTGACCTTGAAAAATAGTCATGGAGAGAAAAAAAGAGCGATTTAAAGGGGCTTTTATGGTTTTAGAGGCATAGTGACAAGATTTCTACATTATTAATTGGAGAAACTCTTAAAAGCCTCACTAATCATCTCTGTGACCTTAGAAAATAGTTATAGGGAGAGAAAAGAGCGATTTTAAGGTGTTTTTACGGTTCTAGAGGCAGAGTAACAAGATTTCTACGTTATTAACTGGAGAAACACTCTTGAAAGCCTCACTAATCATCTCCGTGGCCTTGGAAAATAGTCTTGGTGAGAGAGCAACGCGTTTCTGAATACGGATCTAAGTCGCGTCTAGACAGAAAAGTACAGCAGCTCGGTCAGGGACAGCTCAGGACCCTCGAGATTAGAAAATTGTATTAATATCCGTTAGAAGAACGGAATCAACCTTGAGTGTTCTGCCAGGGTTCGATTCAGGGTTCGATCCCCGCCTGCTTTCTCTCACGGGTGTCTCTGAATCAGCTCGAAGCCATGAACGAGACAGTACTGGCGGGACGTTCAATGGAAAGATGTGTCGTTGTGAATATTAACCCCTTCAGTACTGGGACACATTTTTTTCCCTTAAGATTCGTGTACCATTACCTCATTTTATTGACATTAGTAAGGGTTTCTGGAGGTCAGAAGATTAATGGCCACACTCTTCACTATTTTAATCCCCTACATGAGTTTCTGAAGCTGTATATGTCACAAAATAGTCACCAGAATGAATATGGAAACGCGTCACGGAATTGAAGAGGTTAAACTGCCTCAGTTATTACTTTGGTTTGCTCTCTCTCTCTCTCTCTCTCTCTCTCTCTCTCTCTCTCTCTCTCTCTCTGGCACACCTACCCTCATTACAACTAAAACAATTCTCTTCACGTACAATTTGTCACGACTGATGTTGAAACGTGACTCAATATGCATTACTCTCTAGTCAACATATTATTACCACCTTCCCTTCCTCCCTTTCTTTCTGTCACCCACTCATGCCGCCGTTATTTCCAGCCCCAGGACCACCTAAGCCCGCTCCAGTGCCACCCAAGCCCCCTCCCCACCAGTGCTCTCCTCTAGTGGTGACAAAGAGCGAGCCGGTTCACGATACAGCTCTAGGAAAATTTTTACATTGCCAATTTCGTCACATGCCCCTCTCCCTCTCCCTCCCACTGCTCTCTCTCTCTTTCTGTGTGTGTGTGTGTGTGTGTGCAGCCTTCACCCACCTTCACCACTGGACACTTTTATCTCTTACTTATCTCTCTCTTTCTCTCTGTAAACACAAGTCCCCACCTCTCTCTCTCTCTCTCTCTCTCTCTCTCTCTCTCTCTACGATGTGGGAATTAACTTTTTTTTAGATACAGCTCGACATATGAGAGAGAGAGAGAGAGAGAGAGAGAGAGAGAGAGAGAGACTACACTGCCAGATAAGACAACAAATCGTAGCCACGAATAAGTGTAGCCAGGGCAGCCAATATCCCGAGTGTTTCGCCACCCTGTTGTTGTCGCTATGCATTCAAGAAACTCCACACACTCACCTGGAAAAAACAAAACAAAAAAAGAGCCACAACAGGTTGGAGGGGCCAGGGCAGCTTCAAGGCTAATTACCTGGAGATGCCTGGCAAGTCCGCGGGGGGCTGGGGGGTGAGGGCTGGCCTGTATATATAGCCGCGTCTCCGGTAGTGGCGGCAGTTGGCTGGACGGCAGAGGTTCAGAAGGTGCCGCATACAGTTCTCGTCTCATCAGCTTTCTACCTGCTTTGAAGGTAACCACGACTTGCTCTCAGGTGGCACAGGTGAAGGTCAGGTAATCAAGGCAGAGTGATCCCAATACTGTTTGATTTTCCATTTTTTTTTTTTTTTTTTTTTGTTCCGCTGAAGACTTTCATTAAGTTTATCCTGAGTCGTGAATGAAAGGTTAGGCTGACGTGAGGGCGGCGCTGCGCTGTGGCCCCGCAGATTCTCGCAGTGTGTTGGGTGTTTGACGTAGTGAAGCACCAAACGCACAAGTTGTCTTCAGGTTGATGTGGTGGTCATGATAGTGAACACTGTGGCGGCAGTGAGTGCAGTGCTTGAGCGGGCGGCAGTGTGTGGTGACGGGAAGAGTGTCCTGACGAGTGGTGGGTTAAGGCAGGATAGGCGGGTATGGAGGGTTTAGGTAGCATTCAGCTTTACGGTGTGTCATCATGAGGTGGGTGTGTTACAGATGCGACACCTGGCAGTCCTTGCCGCCCTCCTGGCCGTGGCCGCCGCTGGACCAAGGGAGCGCCGCCAGGCCAATGGTGACTACCAAGTCTGCCGCGCCGGTGCCGGCGTGTGCGTGCCTTACTACCTGTGTAGCGATGACACGGTGATCACTGACGGCACTGGCATCATCGACATCAGGTGAGTTACTTTCTTTATTATATCCAGTGAAAATTTTTGTTTAAACCTCCGCGATAATCGTAATGCGTTTTCCTCCTTCAGTCTTTACTAAGCATGTTTATAAGTTACAATGTCAAACTGATCATGCTCCTCAGAGATCGCATATCCTCGCCCGTCCTTCTTATCCCAAATCCCTTCATTCCAGAACTGGATCCGAGTGTGCCAACTTCCTGGACGTCTGCTGCACCAACCCAACAGGCCCCGTCACGCCCACGCCGATCCCGCCCTTCGTCTCCACTTGCGGCACAAGGAACTACAATGGCATCGATGTCAGGATCCAAGGATTCGAGGTGCGTAAGAGGCGGTTTGGGTTTCACTAGTGTTGTATGATGTGATTCATGACACTTTAATCAGTACTACACTTTACCCAGTCTGGCGCACGAGTGTCAAGTCTCTGACAGTCTCCCCTTCCTCACAGGGCAACGAGACCCAGGTGGCTGAATTCCCATGGATGACCGCCGTGCTGAAGAAGGAGGTCGTGTCGAGCGAGGAGATCAACCTGTACTTGTGCGGCGGCTCGCTCATCCATCCGTCCATCGTCCTGACGGCGGCTCACTGCGTCCACAACCACGCCGCCGGTGACCTTCGCGTCCGTCTGGGCGAGTGGGACACTCAGAACGAGTACGAGCCATACAAACACCAGGACCGCGATATTGCCAGCGTTGTCATCCACCCTGGCTTCAACCCCGGCAACCTGCACAACGACTACGCCCTGCTGTACCTCCAGACTCCCGCTGAGCTCAGCAGGAACGTGGACGTCATCTGTCTGGACAATGACCTCACCATCCTCAACCCCCAACACGACTGCCTTGTCACTGGCTGGGGCAAGGACAGGTTCGGCAAGAAGGGAGTCTTCCAAAATGTGCTGAAGAAGATCGAACTCCCTTACGTTCTTCCTGGCCAGTGTCAGGATGCGCTGCGCACCACCAGGCTCTCCAAGTTATTTATTCTGGACCCGTCCTTCCTCTGTGCTGGCGGAGAGGCTGGTAAGGACTCCTGCAGCGGCGACGGAGGTTCTCCTCTGGTGTGCCTGGACAGGACCAAGACCCAGTACGTGCAGGTTGGCATTGTGGCGTGGGGCATTGGCTGCGGCACCTCCAACATCCCCGGCGTGTACGCTAACGTGTTATACGGGTACAACTGGATCGTCAATGAGGCTGACAAGCTGCTTGCCGGCCCCGTGGTGGACTACTGGAATTACCAGTGATCTGGGCAGGCGTCTCCACGGCCACACGCTTGTTCCTTCTCAAATCAAATGTAATATAAATTATAAACTGCGATAATTAAATTAAATAAGAGACTTGTAAGTTTTCGTTTTTATTAATCCATTTGACGCCACATACACGCGCGCACACCATGGATTTCATGAAGTCGAGCTGTTTTATCAAAAACTCCCTCATTGATAAATTAACAAACAATGGTGGCACTCACACTGGCTCGCTCAGTGTGGGAGGAGTCGGCCCCGCAGTGGGACAGGATGGAGGCACTCAGTGTGGGCTTATTCACGGGGTTCTTGGTGGCCGAAATACTTGGATGAGCATTACAAGAAGCGCGTTCAGTGAGCAGTGAAGCGATGTCACTGGAAATATGCATGACTGGCCACACGCTGCATTATTCTGTCTGTCTCTCTCTCTCTCTCTCTCTCTCTCTCTCTCTCTCTCTCTCTCTCTCTGTCTGTCTCGGTACACGATGCAGTTTAGCAATCTAGGGACAAGTGCTGCCATACACCACCAAAAATCTTAGTATCCGTTAAAATGAAATCCTAATCGGTAACAGTAATAAGAAATCTAACTAAATACTCAACTGCAATGAAGAACCTGCAATATTTCCCACCAGTAACCGTCACTGCACCACCACCACCACCACATCAACCGTCACACTACTGCTCTCCCTCTCCATCCATCACTCCACAACACCACTCTCATCACTATTTCCATATTATAACTCCACCTAAAACACACACACCAATAATCTCCCACACCCTTCATCCATCGTCATCACCATCCACACCAAACTGCAATACCACTGAACCACACCACACCACACCACACCACACGACACCACCGCTCCACTTTTAATACAGGACATTGGATAAGGGTAATATAAGTGTTCGTCGTATTTATCCACTATTTTAATCCATCAAGCCATGACTCCTCCACATCATATCCACATCATAGCATCACACCACAACACCATACCACATCACTACACCACTACAGTACCATATTACTATTATATTATATCATCATCACGCTACCACAACACCACACCACACCACACTACCGTTACATCATATCCACACCACTTCACCACACCGCCACACTACCAAAAGCACCATACCACTGTTACACCACATCCACACCACACCACCTACTATCACACCATACCACCACACCACATCACACCACACCATCACACCACACCACCACATCACTTCAACACCACATCACCGCAGCTTTCTCCACCACTGCGCAAAGGACAAAAAGGAAGGTCAGGTGAGGCACTGCAATCCTGATTCTTGGAAGAAAAAAACACGAAAGAAAAAAAAAGTTTCAACACAGTCATACTCGTCACAGTGCTTCAAAAAAAAAGAGAAAAAAAAACATGCCTTCTCATTCTACATATATACGCTGATTTTTCCTTCCTATGCACCGTTTGCAATCGTCACCCGTGAACCAAAAACTAAAAATAACTAAGAAAAAGACATTACCTATGGTTCATATTCTCAAACACTTTTGCGCTTCACCTTCACTATTTCAAACGCCTTTTTCTTAAGTTTACACGAGCTTTTAAGGTGCTTTTCATGGTTCTAGAGGCAGAGTGACAAGATTTCTATAATATTAACTGGAGAAACACTCTTGAAAACCCCGCTTATCATCTCTGTGGACTTGGAAAATAGTCAAGGTGAGAGAGAAGTGATTTTTAAGAAGTTTTTATGGTTCTAGAGGCAGAATGACAAGATTTCTATAATATTAACTGGAGAAACACTCTTGAAAACCCGCTTATCATCTCTGAGGCCTTGGAAAATAGTCAAGGTGAGAGAGAGAGCGATTTTTAAGGTGTTTTTATGGTTCTAGAGGCAGAGTGACATGATTTCTATAATATTAACTCTTGAAAACCCCGCTTATCATCTCTGCGGGCTTTGATAATTGTCGCGGTGAGAGACCAAAGCATTTCTGAATAAAGACTTCCAGATTCGTTTGTTTGTCTTCCCTCAACTTCCTCTAGAAACACTGATACATGCACAACAACAACAGAAAACGTAATTACTTTCTACAAAATCTAGTAAGCTGTGTGTGTGTGTGTGTGTGTGTGTGTGTGTGTTTATGTTTCAAGTTTTATTCTGTTTTAAGCTATTTACAAGTTCTTATAGAAAACATTTTGATAGACCATACCTTCCAAGTCCTGTAACTAATATTGTAGTGAATAAATATCTGTCTATCTATCTCTGTGTGTCCGTGCATGTGTGTGTGTGTGTGTGTGTGTGTGTGTGTGTGTGTGTGTGTGTGTGTGTGTGTGTGTGTGTAAGTAACATATTTTTTAAGCACAAGCACTGATATATATAAAACTACTGCAAAATGAGCCCCAACTTTCTACAAATAAGTTAAATATGTATATGCGTCCGTTGGGCACATTTTTACACTCCCTGTCCGTCACTAATACGTAGTCACCCAGAAAGCACTGATGTGACAACGCCCTGGACTCAATGACCAGCGGAAGGCCGGCCGATCGGTACATATCCGTGTGTGACAATGTATGGTGGGGTCAATCTATTACCTATCTACCTACCTATGTATCTATCTATCTATCTATCTATCTTGTTTTTCCTGCAAAGGGGTAAAAAGGTCCACTTGGTTACCAGTACCTTTAAAGAGTAATAGAGTTTAGCCAAAGGTCAGGGACAAATGTCTTGAAAAACTCCCTCTTATAACACGTCAGTTCCTAGGAAGATGGAAATACAGAAGCAGGCAGAGAGTTCTAAAGTTTACCACCCATCTATCTATCTATCTATCCACCTATCTATCCATCTATCTATCTGTACCTGCCTTTTCCGGAACGTGAGGAAGCGAGGCATGTGTTGGGAGGGAATTAGAGCATAAGATATTACCACAAACATTTTCATCATTATAGTTATTGTGTCCCCATTTAGTGGTGTGAGGGAGGTGGGTCTGCCTGGGGATGTGGCGTGGGGGGTGGGGTTATTCTGTTTTAAAGAGTTTATGGATGTTTTTGAGTAAAAGAAGTTGTTTTTAGCACATTTTAGGCAGTTTTATGGCTGATTTAAGGTGTTTGAGGCTGTTTTAGGACATTTTAAAGGTGTTTTAGACTGTTTGAGTTTTATAGGTGTTTTCATGTGTGGGCAGCGGGAGGGGAGGGGAGGGGAGGGTAGGGAAAGCAAGACAAGTAGAGGGTTTGATTGTATGGTGAAATGTGTTGTGTTGCTGTCTGGTTTGCTTGTCTTGAAATGGTCTCTTGATTGTTTAAAATGTATTGTTTTTGTTTTCTTCCTTCCTATTGTTGTTGTTATTAATTTTACTGGTTTCTAAATTTACTAGCGTTAATAACACCATTGTTCATTTCTTTTTTTTTTTCCAGTGTGGTGTATGTTTTCACTGTCACTGCTTTATTAAATCGTTTACCATTATTATTTTTTTTTTTCAATTACTGCTGATGTTAATATTGTCACTATGAATCTTATCACCACCGCCACCATCACAACCACCACCACCACCATTACCACCATCATCATAGCCATCACCATCACCATCACCATTACCACCACCACCACCATCACTGTCACCATCGCTATCACCACCACCATCACCACCACCGCTACCACCACCACTACTGGACACGTTCGCACACAAAAAAAAACATAAATAAGATCAATAAAAAAACAAAATACATAAAAATCCTAAAAAATGCAAACACACCACTGCCTTCAAAATCCGAGAGTGAATTCAGACTTTTGGAAATAAACGCTGATTTTCCTTTCCATCGCCCACACTCGTCACCACATCCGCTGCCCCCTTCCCGCCCCCCTACCCCTTAAAACTCCAATGTCACCCCTCACGCCCCCCTTTGTCACGTCCTTCTTTCATCCTCCCTCCGTCACCCCATCCAGTTTACTCCCTCAACTGTCACCATTACGTCACCAATCCCGCCCCTCACCCCATCACTCCCTTCACCCCTTCACCCCTTTATCATAGTCACTCTTTCTTTTATCCCCTTTTTTATTTCTCCTTCTGTCTCCTCACCGTCTTTTAATTACCCTTTTTCATCACCTTGGTCTCTTTTCCTTGTTTTATTATCGTTTCCTTGTGTCTTTTCTTTTTCTTATTATTTTTCCTTCTTTCACTCGCTTCAATCTCTGTTTCCTCTTCCTATGCTCCTTTTTTTTTACCTCCTCCGTCGTATATTCTCTCTCTCTCTCTCTCTCTCTCTCTCTCTCTCTCTCTCTCTCTCTCTCTCTCTCTCTCTCATATGCTTTCCTCTTAGAGTAGAATCACAAAGACAAACAAACTTATACTGCCAAAGGTACATTTTGACTAATTTTGACTAATCCTTTTTAATATTTATGGAGACTGATTTCAGTGGGGTTTTTTTCTAATGTTATTTTTTTTTTTTTGCCCTTTGTAGTCTTCCCTCTTACATAAAAAAAAATCATAAACAATGGTAAAAGATAATGAAGTGACAAGCAAGGATAAGACAAGATAGAATAAGAGGTACTCAATGTTATACAGAAGCAGGCAGGGCGTTTCAGAGTTTACCAGACTATCTATCTATCTATCTATCTATCTATCTATCTATCTATGAATCACGGGTAGAAGAATAAACCAGGTAATGAAACAGGTGACTAGAATGATTAGTTAACAGAGACATTACAGACAGCGAGTGACATGTCGTGGGTAAACCAATGAGTTACAGGTCAGAGCGTAATTAAGGCTATATTGTAACTACTAATTTTTATTCACGTTTTCTTTACACCAGTACTTAACACCAGGACTTACACCAATACTTGATACACCAGCAGGGATGAAACAGGGAGTGTACACAGCGATATTTGTTACGTGCACACTACAAAGCAAATATTTAAAGGCTATATTGTAACTATTCTCTTTCATTTTCGTTTTCTTTAACACCAGGACTTACACCATTACTTAATACACCAGCACGGATGAAACAGGGAGTGTACACAGCGATATTTGTTGCGTGCACACTACAAAGCAAATATTCAAAGGTTCCACTTCACATAAAAAAAACTTATATCGTCTTTTACATGCCAGTTTCGAGCCATTTTCCATGCAGGACTTGGCTTCTAGCACTGTCACGCCTCCGGTTTTATCCGTGCGAAACGTGAAAAAAAATCTAAAAATCATGCCGAGAGCTGCCGATTGCCACATGATGGACAGCCTTCCCTGCTTTCATTCAATTCCCCTGCCCCAGCGCTGCTCCCACACCTCCCTGTCTCACCCCTTCACTGCGAAATAAAGTGACGAACAAGTTGAGGTCTGAGGCAAGGAGTGCAGTGCCGCCCAGTGAAGGGTATCAGGGATTGTGTCTAGGGGTTCCTGGCATGTCGACCCAAAAAGCAATGTCGCTCTATATATATCCCGAAAAAGGCGAAGGAAGCACAGTTGTTCCTACAGTCAGTGAGCGGCAACGACGACTCATTCCACCCACTGCTACCTAACCTGCTGCTGCTGCTGCTGCTGCTGCTGCTCAGGTAACTCAGACCGTCGACTTGGAGACTCCTACTTGATCTGTCCAGACGTGTTGTGTGGAGTTAATGGTGCCGTGTGTTTTGTCTCCACTCCCCTCTGAGGACTGCAGGACACAGGAGTCTCTGCCGCCACCGTGCCTGTCACCTGCAGGAACTGTCTCCTTTCTTTAGCTGCAACAAACACGTGTTTCTTTCCTGAAACAATAGAATCCCAAGGTGCGGGAAGTGCCGTGCTACTGTTTCTTGTTCATTTGGTCAACAGTAGACTTCAAAGGTTCATTAGAAGGAGAGTTCCGTGAAAACAAAAGACTGACTGTGCATGCCACGCCACCTCAGAAACCACAGATAAACAAAATGATTGATTCAGAGTTTATTCTGACGGACTGGAATGACAGAAACCATCCCGTGTGCCAAACGTCCCGAGGTCTCTCTGGACTCAGGCAGATCTGTCTTAAGGATCGTCTGACATGAGGCAAGAATGACCCGAGTAGCATCAGCGCCACCACCACGTGACTGTGACCCAGACAGACGTGGACACTCAATACTTATACACTCGTACACAGACAAGGCAGAGACAACACTGAACAAGGTCACGTTGTCTGCAGGATGCGACAGCTGGCAGTCCTCGTCGCCGCGGTGGGCCTGGCCGCCGCTGTGCCCAGGGAACGGCGTGAGGCGGAGGAATATGCTCCATGCAAGGACGGCGCGGGGGTGTGTGTGCCCTACTACCTGTGCCAGGACGGCCAGATCGTGATGGACGGCGCAGGTATCATTGACATCAGGTGAGTCTCGCACATTACTCCTCCAGGGACGCCGGCAGCAGCAGCAGCAGCATTCCTTATTTCTGTTACTGACGGCTGTATTGTTAAAGCTTTCTGTGTCCTCCCGTGCACTGACTTCACACACCACGGAGTTAACAGGAAGAGTTCTCATGGGAATCTTTCTGGTTGGCGATGACTACGCCTTGTTAAACAGTGACTAAAATCAGGGAAACATTAACCAAAACACAAATAACTTTCATTGTAACCTCTTGGAAATCAAAATGAGACGTTGCAATAAAATTATAATGGATCTGAGCACCACGAACATAGGAAACACACACACACACACACACACACACACACACACACACACACACACACACACACAGCAATAAACAAATAAATAGATAAAGATAAATAGAATAAAGATAAGACATTTGTCCCTGTCCTTTGGCTAATTCTATCAGCTCTAGAAGGAGACTGGCAAATGAGTGGGACTATTTTCTATATATATTTCTGTTGCCCTTGGCCAATCCTCTCTTACATAAAAAAAAGTCATCAACTCTTTTTTATGTAGGAAAGGGGGCCAGCCAAGGGAAAAAAAAAAAAGAAAAAGGCCCATTCGAGTGCTGGCTCCCTACAAAAAGGAAAAACGTCAGCCAAAATTAGGGAGCAAATGTCTCGATACCTCCCTCTCAAAAGAAGACAATCCGTGAAGTAAATCAGACTACCCTCCCCCCCTGTCCCTCCCCAGGATTGGAGACCCCACCAAGAAGAACTCCCAGGATTGCATCAGCTACCTGGATGTGTGTTGCGCTCAGGGTGCGACCATCGAGTCCACCACCACCACCACCACGACCACCACCACCACAACCACCGAAGCTTCTGCCGTCACCACCGCCGCGCCCTTCCAAGCCTTCTGTGGCAAGAGGAACCCAGGAGGAATTGATGTCAGGATTCAAGGGTTTAAGGTGTGTGTGTGTGTGTGTGTGTGTGTGTGTGTGTGTGTGTGTGTGTGTGTGTGTGTGTTTAAAAGAACGAAATATTATGTAAAATGCCAAAAATAGTGTAAACCACCAACTACCTAACATACAACGCATTCAAAAAAGAAATTTCGCAAAAAAAAAAAAAGAAAATATAGATGGATAGATAGATAGATAGATAGAAAAAAACAGATAAATACAGACACATAGATAGATAGATAAATAGATAGATAGACAGGTAGACAATTAAGCAGATGAAGATAGATAGATAGATAGAAAAGCAGATAGATAGATGAATTAAGATGAATTGATCAAAACCCTGAAACGAAGAAACATGACAAAACACCAGGAAAACAGGAAAAGAAGAAAAAGGTGAACAATTAAGGTGAGGTAAACATATAGACAAACCTCCCTTGAAAATGTGGCCGCTCGAGTGGTTTTCTGTAAGTCAAGGATACCGAAAAAAAAATTATTGAAGGTAAACTTTTAAAATCCGAAAAGACAAGGTATAATTTAACTTTGCATAAAACCCTTTGAGAACCATGACGCGTTTTCATATTTATTCTGTTTACTATTTGGGGATTTTATACAGCTTCAGAAACTTACGTGGTGGTTGAAATAGTGAAGACTCTGGCCATTAATCTTCTGACCTCCATGGACCCTTCCTAATGTCAATAAAATGGTCTAATCGTACACAAAACTCATGGTACTCGTCCAAGTAGTGAAGGGGTTAAAGTAATGAATATGATAACATAATAGTAGTAGTAGTAGTAGTAGTAGTAGTAGTAGTAGTAGCAGTAGCAAACGTAATGTACTCAAACAACAATACAAGGAAGTAGTTTTGCATTATGGTGTTGCCTACTTGCCTTATTAACCCCCTTGTGCCACTCTCCCTCAGAACAACCAGGCCCAATACGCGGAGTTCCCCTGGATGGCCGCCGTGCTCCACAGGAAATTCGGAGACAAACCCGTGAATCTGTACGTGTGCGGCGGCTCGCTCATCCACCCGTCCATTGTGCTCACCGCCGCGCACTGTGTCACGCGGTACGGCCACAGCACCGACCTGTACGTGCGTTTGGGCGAATGGGACACGCAGAAGGAATATGAACCGTACCCGCACCAGGACCGCGCCGTGGATGTCGTTGTGATCCACCCAGACTTCCATCCAGGTAACCTCGCTAATGACTTCGCCCTCCTGCACCTCGCCAAGCCAGCCCAGATCGCCAAGAACGTTGGGATTCTTTGCCTCGAGCAGATCGACTACCTGACCACCAACTACACATGCGTGGTGGCCGGCTGGGGCAAGGACAAGTTCGGTAAGGAGGGCGTGTACCAGAACGTCCTTAAAACTGTCGATCTGCCATACGTGGACCGCGGGAATTGCCAGAACAGCCTGCGCTACACAAGACTAGGCAAGTACTTCAAGCTTCACGAGTCCTTCCTCTGCGCCGGCGGGGAACCAGGTAAGGACTCATGCAGCGGCGACGGAGGCTCCCCGCTCATGTGCCAGAACCCAGACTCCGGCAGCTACGTCCAGGCTGGCATCGTGGCGTGGGGCATTGGCTGCGGCACTGGCGGCGTCCCAGGAGTGTACGCTGACGTGTCCTACGCCTTCGACTGGATCACTACTGAGGCGGATAAGCTGGTGGGAGAGGACGGTGGTGGTGGTGATGGTGCTGGTGATGGCGCAGGTGATGGTGCTGGTGATGGCGCTGGTGATGGTGATGGAGCTGGTGATGGTGACGGAGGCGGTGACGGAGGTGATGACGGAGGTAACAATAACGGCGGTGGCTCCCATGGGTATCGTGGGTGATATGTGACGGCCACCATGACGGAAAGGCACTCGCGTATCAGCAGGCCATGACCCATCTTGCCCATTTTTTTTTTTTTTTTTTTTGAATAGGAGAAACTGGCCAACAAAAAATAAGAAAAGGCCCACTTGATTGCCAGTTCCCTACCTCCAGCACACCTGCCTCACACCTGCCTGCTTACCTATGCGAATCCTATCCCCATCCCTACACCTTACACCCCTCACCCCAGACCCTACACCCCAGACTCCTCACCCCAGGCCCGACACCCCAGGACACACCACAACATAACACCAATAAAGAAAACGGCCTTGTGGAGACATCTAATAAACAAGATGCCTAAATTACTGAGAAAAAAGGGGTTGGCGTTTTTAATCCACTGTAGCTTTGCATATTACCTCATAAAATAGTACACAAAATCCACCGCTGCGTTTTCTTTTAACTTATTTTCGCATTAGCTTCACGTCGTTACCCTTGGCTTCAGGAGAGGTCCACAGACTCACCTTGGCTTCGTGTTGACTTCTGGAGAAAGCTTTGCGCGCTGGGAGGGTGAGGGAGACGGTAAGGAAATAGCAATGTTGAAACAGGAAAGTCAAGAAACGTATTTGTTCTTTTCGGGGTGAGTGTGAGTTTACTTGAATAAAGATTTTCCTAGTCCTGTGTGTGTGTGTGTGTGTGTGTGTGTGTGTGTGTGTGTGTGTGTGTGTGTGTGTGTGTGTGTGTGTGTGTGTGTGTGTGTGTGTGTGTGTGTTATTATTGTGACCAACATTATTAGCATTACATAATAGTAGTAGTAGTAGTAGCAGTAGCAGTAGTAGTAGTAGTAGCAGTAGCAGTAGAAGTAGTAGTAGCAGTAGCAGTAGCAGTGGTCATATTACAAACAGCATAAGGAAAGGACACTCCCTAACACACACATAAACAAAACCAAAGATAAACAAGGATGAGATAAATCAAAATTCACTCCGGCAAAATCACACCGAAAAGAAACACAAACAGGCAGACCAACAGACAGACGAGCCAGGAAACAGGACAGCAGCAGCAGCAAGCAAAAGTACAAAAATGAAAGGAAGGGAAAAGTCAAGGGGAAAACACACAATGGAAAACTAGAGCCAGCTGACCTTGTTTTGCTGACCTTGATAATGTAAACACAGAGAATAGACGCGTCCTTTCTTTCTCCTTTCACGAGGGACACACGAAGAGATAGAGATAATAAAGAACACAAACCACACATGCGTCCTTTTCTTTCTCCTTTCACGAGAGACACACGAAGAGATAATAAAGAACACAGATCACAGATGCGTCCTTTCTCCTATCACGAGAGACACACGAAGAGATAGAGATAATAATGAATACAAACCACAAATGCGTCTTTTCTTTCTTCTCTCACAGAATTTCCAACACGAGAGACTTATGAAGAAATAGACACAAATAATGACCACAGACCACAGATTTTTCTTTTCTTTCTTCTTTCACGGATCTTCCAACACGAGGGACATACGAAGAAATAGATATAAACACTAAATTCTTAAATAAACCTTCTTCATTTGTCACTCTTGAACATTTAATTCCTTCAGTTCTGGGACACACTTTTACCATGATTTTTGTGTACGATTAGACCATTTTATTGACACTAGGAAGGATCTATGGAGGGCAGAAGATTTATGGCCACGGTCTTGACTATTCTAATCCCCCCACATAAGTTTCTGAAGCTGTATAGAATCACCAAATAGTAAGCAGAATGGATATAAATGTTCCTGGAATTATTAATAGTAAGTGTAGTTTATTTAACCCCTTCAGTACCAGGACGCGTTTCATATTCATTCTGCTTACTATTTGGCGAGTTTATACAGCTTCAGAAACGGTGAAGACTCTGGCCATTAATTCCCTTTATAGATCCTTCCTAATGTAAATAAAATCGTTTAACCACTCACAAAATTCATGATGAAAAGGCATTCCAGTACTGAAGGAACAAAGTGTGGACAAAACCCGATGCATAATTAATAAGATAGAGTGGACAGAGGGACTTGCCGCGTGTTGGGATTGATGTCTCTTTGCTGCTTCACCTATCTTACGATCTTGAAGCCATTGAGATAACAGATTCTTCCTTGCCTTCAAAATACGTAGCTCATTAGTGACTCTCACTCACACACACACACACACACACACACACACACACTCTCTCTCTCTCTCTCTCTCTCTCTCTCTCTCTCTCTCTCTCTCTCTCTCTCTCTCTCTCTCTCTCTCTCTCTCTCTCTCTCTCTCTCTCTCTCTCTCTCTCTCTCTCTCTCTCTATATATATATATATATATATATATATATATATATATATATATATATATATATATATATATATATATACAGGTGCGCGACGATCATTTGCTACCGCCTGTTGAAATTGCCCTAAACATTCAAGATAAAATACTGTCAATGTTCCTCACGTACTGGTACTTCACCTAACTTTATGATGGTAGTAGTAGTAGTAGTAGTAGTAGTAGTAGTAGTAGTAGTAGTAGTAGTAGTAGTAGTAGTAGTAGTAGTAGTGGTGGTGGTGGTAGTGGTGGTGGTGGTGGTGATGGTGGAAAGTGGGCAGAGAAGATAAGGTGGAAAGAGAGAGAAGATACAGGTGGAGGTAATAGTGGTGGTGGTAGTGGGAGGGAAATAGAGATAGAGATAAGGTGTGAGGTGGTTGTGATGATGATGGTGAAGGTAAGAGAACAGACAGAACACGACGAACATAAACACTAAACCTTTCACTACGATAGGCATAAGAGAACGAGAAATATTTTTTTTTAAGTAAGAGGGAGAACTACCAAGGCAAAAAAAAAAAAAAAATTTGTATTAGAAAAAAAAAAAAAAAAAAAACGGCCCACTTGTGTACATTAGAAAGCCCATTCACCACTGCAGGGTTTTCACTACAACACATGACAGAGAATCGAATCATCTCCCTGCTTCGAATCACTACCACATATACCCTGGCGCAACACCTTGTCTTGTCACACTCTCACCACACCACACTCACGACACCACACAATAGAACATCTACAGGAAGCCAAACACAGCAATTAGCACACACTTAAGCCCCATCTTCCTCTTCCTAGCCAAGGGAAAGCCCCGTACTAGAAGGATACAGTCATGAGAACAATAAAGATAGAGAGGGAATACAATGACGTCAGGGGAATGTTAGAGGCGGCGCATTCTACCGACAGTGCGGGCAACGAAGGAGCCATCAGTGTCTCAAGGCTAAGGGCAGGAGGGGTGGCTGGGAGGGTGGTGGTGGGGGGGAAGCGGAGGCTGTATAAAGGAAGGTGCTGGGTGGAAGGTCCGCTCAGTTCATTCTTCCAAGCGCTCGCCACTAATCCGCAGTGTTAGAGGCGTGTTTAGAGGTAATGGTGGTGGTGGTGGTGCTTGTGGTGGTGGTAGTGGTGGTGGTGGGGGATTGGCTCATTAGTGGATACAGTTGGATTGGTGGATTCTTCTCTTAGTTGTGGTGAAAGTGGATTTACGCATATTTATCCAAGTGTGGTAGTGGTTGTGGTGTGTGGTGGTGGTGGTGGTGGTGGTGGTGGTGGTGGTGGTGGATTGACATATTAGTGGATTCAGTTGGATTAGTAGATTCTTCTCTTAGTCGTGGTGAAAGTAGATTTATGCATGCCTATCCAAATGTCGTAGTGGTTGTGGCGTTATTATGGTGGTAGCAGTGGTGGTGATGGTGGAGGTGGATTGGCTTCAGATCTCTCTCAGTAGCGGTGGAGGTGGGTTAAGGTGCGGCGATCCACAGGTAATGACTGTTAGTTTGTTGGTGACTTATTGTGATGATGGTAAAATTGACCCTACTAGCTTTGGGCGCTGCTAGGTACGGTGGATAGATTATGTACGCGTCCCAGGTCAGTTAGTATTGGCTTGGAGGAACTGGAGAAACAGGAGGAGGTGGAGATGGAGGTGAAGGTGGAGGTAGAGGTGGAGGTAGAGGTGGAGGTGGAGGCAGAGACAGAGAGACGCAGTGGTGTTACATAAACCAAACAAATGAAAAAAAAAGTCACTCTACTTGTGCATTAGCCAACCAAACACAAATTTTCCTGTCCCAGATTTTCGTCTAACACTATCAACCTTTTAGGGAACTGGCAATCAAGTGGACCTTTTTCCTACATTTTCCTTGCCCTTGGACCAGCTTTCCCTATCCCATAAAAAAGAGAGAAAAAACCCCACTGATATATATACTAGAGATAAATTTCATACACCAAAGTAAGAGAGCTTATCACCTTGACACTATAACTATGCACCTGAAACTAAATAAAGGTACACACCGTCCCTGCTTCTAGATATGTCCAGGGAAGGAGAGCCACAGCAGTATGCAAGCTCTGGTCAGTGTTGGACTCGCCGGGCTTAACAAACAGTGGGGAGTGCACGCAAAAGCAAAGAATCCTTGAACTGAACATTAGACCTTGGCTTCGTCTGTGTTTGTCTGTAAGGCGCGAGGACACTGAACATCCATAGAGAGAGAGACAGACAGGAAGAAACAAGAGACAAGACAGGAAGGATACGATTACAAACTGACAGAGAGACAGAAAAGTAAACAGAATGATGATGATGAGAGAGAGAGAGAGAGAGAGAGAGAGAGAGAGAGAGAGAGAGAGAGAGAGAGAGAGAGAAACATGAGAAGAATGAGAATAAGAATAGGAATATAGAAGGAATAAGAAAGAATAAGAAAACAAGGGTAGATAATAGAGAAAATGAAATAAGGAAGTGAAAAAAAAGCAAATGTAACAGAGAGAGAGAGAGAGAGAGAGAGAGAGGTGGGAAGGACAGGTGAGGGTGATAGAACAAGTAAAGACGAAGAAAGATAGAATTAAAAACGCGAACCGAGACTTTTCTTGTTGTTGTTGTTGTTACTGTTGTCTTGCACGTGCGTTATCGATGGCCTGAATACTGATGGGGCAAAACGGTGCTAAATACGTGCAGGTGTCCTCATATAAGCATGAAGGATGGAGTGTTACCTGTGTTTGTATTGAAAAGTGTACCGCTTGTGATTTACGCCTTGTCTTGACGTGTCATTCATATTCTTCGTGTTATTCGTTTTCTTCACTTGGTAAGGATCTCTCTCTCTCTCTCTCTCTCTCTCTCTCTCTCTCTCTCTCTCTCTCTCTCTGGGAAAACCCATCCGCGTCTGGTCACCGGCTTTCTCTCTCTCAGTCTCTCTCAGTCTCTCTCTCTCTCTCTCTCTCTCTCTCTCTCTCTCTCTCTCTCTCTCTCTCTCTCGGAAAAACCCATCTGTAAAACCCACCCGCGCTGAATCCTCTGAATACTAATAAGCACAAACTCTCTCTCTCTCTCTCTCTCTCTCTCTCTCTCTCTCTCTCTCTCTCTCTCTCTCTCTCTCTCTCTCTCTGGGTAGGACGCAGCGTAAAGGGAGTGGCGGGATGGTGCGTCTGGTGTGTGGTGTGTGGTGTGTGGTGTTTGGTGTCTGGTGTGTGGTGTGTGTGTGGTGCGTGGTGTGTGGTGTATGTGTGTGTGTGTGTGTGTGGTGTGTGGTGTATGGGGTTTGGTGTGTGTGTGTGGTGCGTGGTGTATGGGGTTTGGTGTGTGGTGTGTGGTGTTTGGTGTCTGGTGTGTGGTGTCTGGTGTGTGGTGTGTGGTGTGTGGTGCGTGGTGTCTGGTGTATGGTGTATGGTGTGTAGTGGTGTGTGGTTTCTGGTGTCTGGTGTGTGGTGTGTTGTGTTTGGTGTGTGGTGCGTGGTGTGTGGTGTCTGGTGTGTGGTGTTTGGTGTATGGTGTTGCTATGGCGATGAGATAAGCCAGGAGAGAGGCCCCTAGAGTGAGAGACACGCGCCAGGACACAGCCAAGGTTACACTGTCAATCACCAATACACGCGTAATTTCACCTCAGAATCCCTTATTGTTGCTCTGTGGACGTCCCTTCAGCCTCATGGCGGGGGACGGAAGGCTGGCAGTGACGTGTGCTCGCTTTGCCGGAGATAAGGAAGGAGGAACTGCGAACTGTCGGCCCAGATGAGGATATGTCTTTAGGGAAACTTCTTCTTTTTCCTTCTTCCAAGGCCGTGAAGGAGACCACGAGGTTACGGCGCTGCGGTGCATGGCCGTGAATAACGTACGAGATGACAGGAGTTAGCTGCTTCAGTACCATGACGCGTTTCCATATTCATTCTACTTATTATTTGGTGACTTAATACAACCTCAGAAACTCATGTGGGGGATTAACAAAGTGGAGACTGACTATCAATCTTCTGACCTCCATAGACCCTTCCTAATGTCAATAAAAAGATCTAATCGTACACAAATCTCAAGGTAAAAATGTGTCCCAGCATTGAAGGGGTTAATAATCACCAAGGTCTCACTCGTTTTTGTTCATCTCGCATTGTCATTTCAATATTACGAAGCTGCGATTGTGTGAAGGAATGCAAAAACTACAGTTCCTCATTTTCTGATACATGCACTCTGGTATGATGAAGCAATCTATTTCTTGGGTTCACTCATAATCTTCACTTTAGTAAATGTTAAGACTGTTTCTATGCACTGCCTCAACATGAAAGGTTATCTCCTGCCATGACATGAGGCTTAAGGGCACGGCTGGGCTGTCCTGGCGGCTCATCCTCTGAAGGTCAACATGAACAAAGTCATTCTCGTAAACACAACAGCAAATAACACTCAACACGCCGCGCATTAAGGCTTGTTAACGCCGGTGGAGCCTGCAACACCTGTGACGCGGCAACACACACACAAGGCCCCGCATACTCACTCACACACTCACACAAGGCCCAGCACACTCACTCACACTCACTCACACGCACACACAAGGCCCCGCACACTCACTCACTCACACACAAGGCCCCGCACACTCACTCACTCACACTCACTCACACACACACACACACACACACACACACACACAAGGCCCCGCACACTCACTCACTCACACACACAAGGCCCCACACACTCACTCACACTCACTCACTCACTCACTTTACCTAACACCACGACAACTCTTTGCCTCCTTCTGTATTTCAGTCTTCCTTTCTTCTTTCACGTGGGAGACTTCAAGACATTTGTCACTAGATTTTGGGTGACTCTACTTACTTTTAAGGGAACTGGCAATCAAGTGGGCCTTTTTTGAAACCTCTTTGTTGCTCTTCGCCAGCTTCCCCTCTTGCATAAAAAAAAAAAAAGGAAACTAACCAATCTTCTCCACACAGACGCAGAATGAAGACCTTGGCTGTGGTGAAGGTGGTGATGGTGGCGGCCGCTATGGTTGCTGTAGGGGACGCGGCCGCCAGGAACCGCAGACAGGCCAGCGGTTGCTTTTGGTGGGCGGGAGAGTGCAAGGAAGACAACAAAGAACAGGAACCTCAAGCACAGGGAGACGCTGGCCAGAACGCTACAGAGGGGATATCAGTTCGCCAGCACCAACACCAGGAATATCAAGAATATGCCAGCTGCGACAACTACCGCGGCGTGTGTGTCCCCTACTACCTGTGCCGTGACAACTCAATCGTGACTGACGGCGCAGGTATCATCGACATCAGGTGAGTGAGTGGGTAAAGATGAGTGAATGACCAAGTGACTGAGTAGATGAATGAGTGGGTGAGTGAGTGAGTGGGTGAATGAACGAGGTGATTCAGTGAGTGAGTGGGTGGGTACGTGTGTGTGTGTGTGTGTGTGTGTGTGTGTGTGTGTGTGTGTGTGTGTGTGTGGATGGGTGAATGAGTGGATACCTGGTGAGTGGTGATGACTTGTGGGTGTGTGTGTGGGTGGATGGGTGAGTGAGTGAGTGAGTGAGTGAGTGAGTGAGTGAGTGAGTAAGTGAATGAGTGAAAACCTGGTGAGTGGTGATGACTCGTGGATGTGTGGGTGGATGAGTGAGTGAGTGAGTGAGTGAGTGAATACCTGGAGAGTGGTGATGACTCGTAGGTTATATCTTATGGTGGCACGAACACAAAAGAAACAACGAGAAAAGAAAATCTGCTGATATCACTCTCTTAAGAACATGAATAGTGTGTGTGTGTGTGTGTGTGTGTGTGTGTGTGTGTGTGTGTGTGTGTGTGTGTGTGTGTGTGTGTGTGTGTGTGTGTGTGTGTGTGTGTGTGTGAACCCTCGTCCCTTCCCTGCAGAATCGGAGGGCAGAAGGACAATGTAACACGATCAAGCTCTGAGTGTCCGAGCTACCTGGACGTGTGTTGCACCAGCCCCCTGCCGCCCACCACCACCACGGCGCCGCCCACGCCCTACCGTTCAAACTGCGGCACGAGGAACTACCAGGGGATAGATGTCAGGATCCAAGGCTTCAAGGTGCGTGTGTGGATGAGCCTAACAATACTGACCTCCTTGAAATAACACAGGGTTTTGATTCATGTCCTCAATGCACTCCCTGGTAAGTGTTGTTTCTCCTGACGCAGGACAACCAGGGCCAGTTCGCGGAGTTCCCGTGGATGACTGCCATACTGAAGAAGGAGTTGGTTGACGGCACACAAAAGAACTTCTACGTGTGTGGCGGCTCCCTCATCCACCCGTCCATTGTGTTGACCGTCGCCCACTGCGTCGGCAAGCTCGGGGCCAGCCAGCTGACGGTGCGCCTTGGGGAGTGGGACACGCAGAGGAACTACGAGCCGCACCCTTACCAGGACAGGGGCGTCAATGCCATCGTCATCCACCCAGATTACAACCAAGGCGGGGCTCTGTACAATGACTTCGCCCTCCTGTACCTGGACTCCCCCGCTGAGCTCTCCTACCACGTGGACACCGTCTGCCTCGGCATCCCCTTCGACTACAACCATTGTCTGGTCACGGGCTGGGGCAAGGACAAGTTCGGCAAGGAGGGCGTGTACCAGAACGTTCTCAAAAAGGTGGACCTGCCACTGTGGGACTACGGGAGGTGTCAGGACGCCCTCCGCACCACCAGACTGGGGCGGTACTTCAACCTGCACCAGTCCTTCGTGTGTGCCGGCGGTGAGGCCGGTAAGGACTCCTGCAGCGGTGACGGAGGCTCCCCCCTCGTGTGCCAGAACCTGGAGACCGGGAAGTACGCGCAGGCGGGCATGGTGGCGTGGGGCATCGGCTGCGGTACGGCGGGCGTTCCGGGAGTGTACGCTGACGTGCCGTACGCTTACGATTGGATTGTCCAGGAAGCAGACAACCTGCTAAGGAACACACCAGGGTACACCCGCTCCTACTGGGAGGTGAAGCACTGAGGCGCCACCTGCCGCTGCCTCCTGCTACTGCTGCTGCCGCTGCTGATGATGCACTAGCGATTGTATCCAAGTTCCAAAAGAGTTAGATCGCTCTCACAGAACCAATCCTGTCTATTTATATGCACATTCCTCATTGATCTTCATTCCTCCAAACACTCGTCAAAGTCAAGGAAAATTGGACTCTGGGTATGATGGCGACGTGACTCCCACAGACACGAGTGAGAGGCGAGCGGCGGGCGGCAGGCGGCGTGACGCAACTCCCTGGTTCATCTCGGCCCTAGCGGCGGCTGTCTCGGTACTGGCCACCATGGAAGTGCATCTTAGACTACCTCCTTATCCCTTAACAAATACACTATAAATTTCCCAAGGTCAGTATGTGAGTACCTTTATTTGAAACCTTTCCAACTGGCGCCAAGACACAGTGAGGAGCAGCGCGGTACGTGAAATGTAAGTTTAGACTCGTATTCTCAAACACTTCTGCAGTTCACCTCCACTATCTTAAAAGGCTTTGTTTAAATTTACATGAGTTTTAAGGTGCTTTTATGATTCTAGAGGTAAACTAACAAGATCTTTACATTATTAACTGAAGAAACACTCTTGAAAACCATGGAAAATAGTTAAGGTGAGAGAGAAGAGTTATTTTTAAAGTGTTTTTACGGTATTAGAGCCAGATTAACAAGATTTCTACATTATTAACTGGAGAAACACTCTTGAAAACCCACTAATCATCCCTGCGGCCTTGGAAAATTGTCGTGGTGAGAGAATAAAGCATTTTTAAGCAAATTATTATGATTTTAGAGGCAGAGTGACAAGATTTCTACATCAATAACTGGAGAAACACTCTTGAAAACCCGCTAATCATCCCTGTGGCTTTTCAAAATAGTCAAGGTGAGAGGGCAAAGCGTTTCTGAACACGGATCTAAAATGAAATGAAATAATAAAAGTAAGCAAACAAAATACAAATAGATAATGTCATGATGCAAACATTCTACATGAGACATCTGCAGGAAGGAGGGTGCGTGGGTGAAGGCGCCTTTCGCAACACAGCTAAGACAACAGACCCACAGGAACACGACGCCTCATAAGTCACAACACAATACAGATGAAAAACAAGAACACTAGTCTCTTTTTGTCAGTCTGTCATTGATGGGGATGTATTCTAAGGCAACACAGACACACAGACACACAGACACACATCAAGACAGTTTTTCAAAGCCCTTCAATACTGGAACACATTTTTACCTTGAGATTTGTGTATGATTAGACCATTTTATTGACATTAGCAAGAGTATATGGAAGTCAGAAGATTAATGGCAACAGTCGTCACTATTCTAATCCCCTACATAAGTTTCTGATGCTGTATAAAATCACCAAATAGTAAGCAGAATGAATATAGAAACGCGTCATGGTACTGAAGGGATTAAGCTCTCAAAGGCTGTTTTCCATAGTGATGGCGTAGGATACTAGCTAAATTATCACTACAGAACATTAAACATATATCAATATCTCAATAACTTGCATCAGAACGTATCAAAAACACTTGCGATGAAGATAAGAAGTGTCTCATAAAGGAATGTCTTTTTTTCTGAATGTTGACGTGAATGTATTAGTTACCCAAACATATTGACACTTCACAGCAACGCAACACAGAAAACGTAATAAAATCTGGGGGACTAAAGAAACACGAGGGATGCTGGGCGTAAATACAGGGAATGCATAGAAATATATCTGATCTACTGAACTGATAAAGGGAGTAATAATGCTGCTATTCCACGGACAAGAAAGTAAAATAACACCCAATCCTTTGTAAGTAAAACGCTGGAAGATAACGCAGGAGAAAGAAAGAAAGAAAACACGATTAAATAAGGTGTTCAGAATGCAGTCTTGCCATAAAATTAACATATATTAGATAACAAAGGAGTATAATTCTATTCCACACTTACCCAAACTTGTCCTTGTCACAGCATCACATCGCCAGCACGGACATCCTCCACTTAACGTCAAATAACTCACGGATCCATATTTCACAACACCACTTTGTTTGCTTAGGATTATTGTACAAACTATACCACACAGCCTTGTTCTCTTTGCTCACTCTCGCGTATGGAATGGTCTATGGGGCTGATGTCCTTACCAGAGCAGACATGGTTACCAAATGTCACTGTGAGGGGATGAAATGTATTGCACGGGTCTTTGTAATTACCGCAGCCACAAAGCTCTGACTATGAAGCTTCGCACGGGTGACACGAAGCTTCAATTTATCCTCCTTTATTATTAGATTTGTCAGCATCTTTATTTAGAGAATTCTGAATCTGTCAAATTTTCCTCCATTTTAGAATTGATGAGGTGACGAGATGGTTAGTGGTCATTGCCAGGGCAGGTTACCATTCATCCCTGCTAATGATACACCTGCTTCTATCTCTCATATTGTCCTGCTCAGCCTACTCACGAGAGGGTCAGTGAGTACCGTGCCGTGTGCCCGAACATTGCCACCGCCTGTCTGTGTGTGTGTGTTGCACAGATAGTGGTGTAAACAAACAATATATACGGAGTGGCGGGAGAGATTGCACCATACTACTGCAGAGATACATACTTCACATACTTCCTTGGCTGTGACTGCGAGATGAGGGTTGGGAAGAGTGACCTGGCCAAGAAAAGTAAGTAAATAAACCTTCGCCTGTAAATTCCGAGCCACATGTGAGGCTGGTGAGCGTGTGAGCGTCAGCCACAACTCACGGGCAGCAACTTCAGTCATATCTCTTAAGTTCGCCCGTTTATACTGACGGATATATACACTTTCTTAATATTGAAAGCCGGTACTCGTGTTGTCTGTGGTAACTGGTGAGTGGCGTGTGGCATAACCTTGGTGCATTAACATAGATATGAAGTTAAGCGGCACACAGCAAACATTAGCCGCTACATTGCTGATAACCACCGATATGTGTGTTTGTACGTAATATTATATCACTTGATGACGGTGGAACTGAAAATAATGGAACTTGGAACATTATTATTTCATTCTCCTCTCTCCATCTCCTCTCTTGCTAATATAAACGGCACTGTAAGGAGAATAGATGTGACGTCAAACCAGCTGCGTGAAAGAGCTGCGAAGGGAGAGCCGGGAAGCGAGGAGAGCTGGAGGGACATGTATATTAGTACAGTGCCATATAAACATCAAGGAAAAAATAAATGTTGTCGAAATGACCTGCAAAAGTAAACCAGCGCGGCGTGTCGTAATAATTGTGAAATATGGAAACTCTGGTGTGTGTTATGAAGAGAAGTGACACGCTGGGAGTTTGTCTGTCTGTCTGTCTGTCTGTCATAAAGGCCCATATTCTGAAACACTTCCGTGCCCCACCTTCACTATTTTCAAAGGGTTCTAGTTGAAGTGGCACTGGTTTTTAAGGGTGTTTCTGTGATTCTAGTGACATGTTAATAAGTTTTCTGCATTGACAACAGGACAAATACTCTGTAGAACTCGGCTAATCGTCTCTGTGTTCTTTGAAAATGGTCGCAGTGAGAGGGAAGCGTTTTTAATATTGCGCATAGAGTGAACGACGAACTTGTGTACTCTCTCTCTCTCTCTCTCTCTCTCTCTCTCTCTCTCTCTCTCTCTCGGTAAAAGTAAATATAAAGTCCGTATTTCTTATCTATTGTGACTTGGGGCTACAGATGAAGTGACGTCCCTCGCTGGTGATGGTCAGGGCTTCAGAATTCTGCATTGGTTTAGGTCAGGGAGCAGCGTCGCGTGTTGCCTCTACTCCCACATCAAGGCAGCTGTGTGTTACCTAGTGGCAGTGTACAGGTGTGACGGTGTGAGTCTGTGGGTATGCTATTGCTCATTATGTGATTAACTTAACTTTTTAGCTTGACTTTTAAGAGGGAGGTATCAAGACATTTATTCCTTAATTTTGCCTAATTCTTTATTTTTCTTTTATTGAACCAGCACTCAAGTGGGTCATTCTTTTATTATTTGTTGTCCTTAGCTGGCTTCTCTCCTGCATAATAAAAACAACTCATTCTGCTTCTAATGTAGTGGTTGTAGTAGTAGTAGCAGTAGTGGTGGTGGTGGTGGTGGTAGTAGTAGTAGAGTTAAAAGAGGACTGACTACGTTACCTGGACTTCAAAATATTACTCGTAGGTTGATTTAAGTAGGTGACGCCACTTCAGCTTTAACCCCTTCAGTACTAAGACGCATTTTTACCTTGACTTTCAGGTGTGATTAGACGATTTTATTTGCATCAGGAAGGTTCTATAGAGGTCAGAAGAGTAATGGGCAAAGTCTTCACTATTCTAATCCCAACATATGTTTCTGAAGCTGTATGAAATGGCCAAATAGTAACAAAAATTAATATGAAAGCACGTCCTGATACTGAAGAGATGAACCCTTCAGCACCATGACGCGTTTTCATATCCATTCTGGTTATCATTTGGTGATTCTATACAGCTTCAGAAACTTATGTGGAGGATTAAAATAGTAAAGACTGCGGCCATTAATCTTCTGCCCTCCATAGAGCCTTCCTAATGTGAATAAAATGGTCTAATCGTACACAGATCTCAAGGTAAAAATGTGTCCCAGTATTGAAGGGGCTAAATTCGCATTGTGGAGTGTGTCAGTGATTGCATTGGAAGAACATGTACTTGTAATGGCTGTGACTGAGGTGTTCTTTCAGTTGGTGTGGGTGAGGAAGCGCAGACGGCCGAGTGTTGGAGAATGTTGATCAGCTGAGGCGATTTCTAAACAGAGAAAAGTGCATTTAGTTTAGATTTCTTTACGTAAGTTCGGATCATCTTAGTACAGGTTAACCCCTTAAGTACCATGACGCGTTTCCATTTTCATTCTGCTTACTATTTGGTGATTCTTTACAAACTCAGAAACTTATGTGGGGGATTAAAATAGTGAAAACATTGGCCATTAATCTTCTGACCTCCATAGAGCTTTCCTAATGTCAATAAAATGGTCTAATCGTACACAAATCTCAAGGTAAAAAATGTGTCCCAGTGATGAGGTTAAAAGTTACATTAGCTCAAGTTAGGATAATCAACCTAACCTAACCTAACCTAACCTATCCTTACTTAGATACAGCAGACACATCTTCACGTGACCGGCAGCAGACGTCACGAGGAGAGGAAATGCAATAAGGAAATAGTCTCGTTAAAGGAAGTTGAGCAGCGTTAAGGAGCTTCAGCCGTACAATCCCTGTCGCTATGTAGGTGTGCTCTATGTCCGCTCACGCTGCTGCGGTTTCCAAAGCCATAGAAGTTAACCTCCCACTGTTAAAGGATGAATGTTGTACCACCTCCATCACTGCTACTACCATCACCATCACCACCACCACCACCACCACCACCACCACCAGTATCGCCACTAACTTATACTTCTATACACCACTACCACCACCACTATTACTAACACTACTACTACTTCTGTTTCTACTTCTACTTCTACTACTAGGACCGCCACTATTACCACCACCATTGACACCACTATCACCGCCAGCACTGCTTCTTCATCTGCTACCACCACCACCACCACCACCACCACTATTTCTACTTCTTATACCACCACTAATACTACCACCACCATTACCACTACCACCACCACCACCACCATCACCACCACCACTATTTCTACTTATATTTCTACTACCACTAGCACTACTACCACCACCACCACCACCAC
>NC_059299.1:2151588-2156588 GCF_017591435.1 Portunus trituberculatus
ATATTCAGCTTGGGTCTTTGAAAAGTAGTGATGGTGAGAGAGCAAAGCGTTTCAGAATACTGGCCTTATCACTCTGCCTCTAGAAATGTAAACACACCTTAAAAACTTCATGTAAATTTAGATAAAGCCATACATTGATTGCCCTTATCATTTTTATCTGTAAATTGATCTAACAGTCTCCTAAAACTCTCCAGTGACTTCGCCCTAACAATATGACTACTGGTACACGCAGGCTGTCTATACTAACTTCATACTCCTGTCTGTCTGTCTGCCTGTCTATCTATCTGTCTGTGTTTGTCTGTCCTCCTGTCTGACTGTCTGCCTGCCTGTCTGTCTGTCTGTCTGTCTGTCTGTGTTTGTCTGTCCTCCTGTCTGACTGTCTGCCTGCCTGTCTGTCTGTGTGTCTTTTTATCCTCCTGTCTGCCTGTCTGTCTGCCTTTTTGTCCTCCCGCCTGTCTGCCTGTCTGTCTGCCTTTTTGTCCTCCTGCCTGTCTGCCTGTCTGTCTGCTTTTTTTGTCCTGCCTGTCTGCCTGTCTGTCTGTGTATCTTTTTGTCCTTCTGCCTGCCTGCTTGTCTGCCTGCCTCTCTGCCTCTCTGCTCTCTGCTCTTTTAATCCTCCTGTCTGCCTGTCTGTCTGCCTTTTTGTCCTCCCGCCTGTCTGCCTGTCTGTCTGCCTTTTTGTCCTCCTGCCTGTCTGCCTGTCTGTCTGCTTTTTTTGTCCTGCCTGTCTGCCTGTCTGTCTGTGTATCTTTTTGTCCTCCTGCCTGCCTGCCTGCCTGTCTGTCTGCCTGTCTGTCTGTGTGTCTTTTTGTCCTCTTGCCTGCCTGCCTGTCTGCCTGCCTGCCTGCTTGTCTGTTTGTCTGTGTGTCTGTTTGTGTGTCTCTATCATCATCCTTGGGGTTAGAGATCAGGTCAGCACAGTCTTTTCTAATCCATCCGTGTTTAAAATTTATCTAGACTATTTTCATCCTTCCTAATCTTCACTCCTCCAGTTAGCATTGTCCCCGCAGCTTCTAGAAACACGCTGGATGATCACGCTACTCTGGAATCACTCTTAGTCTCAATTGAACCCCTTCAGTACCATTACGCGTTTCCATATTCATTCTGCTGACTATTTAGTGGTTTTATACAGGTTCAGAAACTCATGTGGAGGATTAATGGTCTGTCTTCGCTATTTTAACCTTCTGACCTCCATAGACCCTTCGTAATGTCAATAAAATGGTCTAATCGTACACAAATCTCAGGGTAAAATTGTGTCCCAGTATTGGAGAGGTTAAACTGGAGCACATGTCAATTTTTTTTTCAGTTTTCAAGATTCTTATTTTCCGTTTATGTAATTCAGTTTCGAAATACAAACAGTTGCATTTTTCTTGTCATTTCCGAGTTTAAAGAGAGAGAGAGAGAGAGAGAGAGAGAGAGAGAGAGAGAGAGAGTGAGTGAGTGAGGGAGGAAGGGTGTTAAAGTGGTTATTATAATGATTACTGCTACTACTATTATTCCTCCTCCTCCTCCTCCTCCTCCTCCTCCTCCTCCTTTCCTCCTCCTTTTCTTACCATTTCTACCATAACTCTTCTTCTCCATCATCATCATCTTTACCATCATCATCATCATCATCATCTACCACCACCACCACCACCACCACCACCACACTGAAAAAGAGGGTTTGGGGACCAGCGGCCTTTAGGGAAGAGCCGGAAAGAAGACAAAAGAGGAGGCAGCGATCAATAATACTCGAGTTGTGTTAAGTAACTCCTATCTTGCCTCCAACCCCCCCCACCCCCAACCCCCCAACCCCCCCCTTCACTCCACATTCATTCATCCTCACCCACCTCAGCCTCTCTCTCTCTCTCTCTCTCTCTCTCTCTCTCTCTCTCTCTCTCTCTCTCTCTCTCTCTCTCTCTTCCACTTCAGTTTTGCTTTTTATATCATTCAATTCCAAGAAACTCCACTGTCTTCTCCACTTTCTTCTCCTCCACTTATCCCTCATCCCCTGCATTGTTCTCTTCACTTATCCACCTTTTTTGTGTCTTCTTTTCTCTCCCTTCCACATTTTACTCCACTTTTGACGCTTCCATCTCAGCCTTCTCACAATTCCACTCTTCTCATTCCCCTCTCTCATTTTTCCCTTCTTCCACTTTCTACCTCACACTGGATGATTGACTGTGGACTGAGTGGATGACTGACTGACTGGATGAGGTAATTGTGGTTTGACTGATTGACTGATTGGCTGACTGACTGGATGGATGGCGTGTGATTGACTGATTGGTTGGCTGGAGTGTCTTGGATCAGTTAATATGGGTTTCACTGACTGACTGACTGATTGACTGATTGACTGATTGACTGACTGACTGACTGACTGACTGGTTGGCTGGCGTCTCTGACTGACTGACTGACTGACTGACTGACTGACTGACTGACTGACTGATTGACTGACTGGAAATTAATGAGGAGTCTTATTCTTTCTGACTAAACTGATTCGTAAGTGATTGTTTGACTAAATGACTGATTAGCTTCAAAATTAGTGAGTATATGTAAGTCGTGTTGCATCACTAACTCACTCACTCACTCACTCACTCACTCACTCACTCACTCACTCACTCACTCACTCAAACCAACCAAAACACAACCAAACAAAACAACAACATGAACATAAACAACCAAAACCACAAATATACAACTCATAACACCAAAACAAGCCAAAATAAAAAAAAAAGTGAGAGAGTGAGTGAGTGAGAGAGAGTGAGTGAGTGAGTGAGTGAGTGAAAACAACAAACGACGATGCTAAAAGGAGAAAAAAAAAACAGGAGAAGAGGAAGTGTGTGGGTGGATGAGGGTGAGGGATGAGGTGTGTGCGTGTGTATGTGTGTGTGTGTGTGTGTGTGTGTGTGTGTGTGTGTGTGTGTGTGTGTGTGTGTGTGACAGGAGGCGTTAATTGGGTGTGTGGCAGTGTGGCTGAGAGGTGAAGTGGCTGGCTGTGTGACTGTGTGACTGTGTGGCTGGCTGGCTGGCTGGCTGGTGACTGGGTGGGTGGTGACTGGCTGGCTGGCTGGCTGGCTGGCTGGGTGGTGACTGGCTGGCTGGCGGGGTAGAGATAACCAGATGATGTTAATGAATTAGAAATGTGAGCATCGAGAAGGTAGTATCTCACAGAAGAGGAGGAAGAGGAAGAGGAAGAGGAAGAGGTTGTTAGAGGAGGAAGAAGAAGAAGAGAAGGAAGAAGATTGTCGATATGGGAAGAATAGAAGAGAGCGTTTTGATAATAGAAAGATAGACATGAATAGAAGAAAATAAAAGGAGAATAATCAAGAAGGAGATAATAAGAGAAGGAATAGAAGGAGAAGAAGAGAGACGTTGATAATAAAAAGATATGGAAGATAGACATGAATAGAAGAAATAAATAGAAGGAGGATAGCAGAAAAGATGATGATGGAAGGAAAAAGAGAGGAAGGAGAGAGAATTTGATAAAAAGAGGATATAAAAGACTAGTAAGATTAGAAGAAAATAGAAAGAGAATGATAAAGAAGGAAGAGAAGGAGATGAAGATGGAAGAATGCAAATGAAATGAAAAAAAAGGAGGAAAAGAAAACGGAGATAGACGAAGAAACAAAAGGAATTCCGGCTATGAAGTCAATTAAAGAAGGAGGAAGTAGAGAAAATAGATAAATAAGAGGAAAAGAAAGAAAATGAAATACAAAACAGGGAATCTTTGCAGCGCTAACTTCCGGGTTTCCTTACTGAGAGAGAGAGAGAGAGAGAGAGAGAGAGAGAGAGAATTTCTTCCTTTGCACGGGGAATGTGAGTAAGCTTCCTTCTATGCTCTCCTCCTCCTCCTCCTCCTCCTCCTCCTCCTCCTCCTCCTCCTCCTCCTCCTCCTCCTCCTTTGCTATCCTTAGGGAAGTGTTTTTTTTTTCCTTTCTCTTTCCTTTCTTTACCATCTCTCCACTCCTCTCCACCTCACCTCCTTGCATACTTCCCTCCTCCTCCTCCTCCTCCTCCTCCTCCTCCTCCTCCTCCTCCTCCTCCACCCCGTACTGGCTTTCCTCGGAGCACTCTTGCGTATCGATTTTGTTCTCTCTCTCTCTCTCTCTCTCTCTCTCTCTCTCTCTCTCTCTCTCTCTCTCTCTCTCTCTCTCTCTCTCTCTCTCTCTCTCTCTCTCTCTCTCTCTCTCTCTCTCTACTCTTACCTGTGTTCACCTGGCTTCCCTCCTCTACCTCTTCTTCTTCTTCTTCTTCTTCTTCTTCTTTTCTTCTTCTTCTTCTTCTTCTTCTTCTTCTTCTTCTTCTTCTTCTTCTTCTTCTTCTTCTTCTTCTTCTTCTTCTTCTTCTTCTTTATTTTCTTCTGTAGTAATTGTTATCAAAAGTTCCCTATGTCTTTTACTTTCATCATCTCCAATCTCTCTCTCTCTCTCTCTCTCTCTCTACTTTCCTTACTCTTTTTTTCTTTTTTTCCATTTTTTCCTTTCCTTATTATAATTTCCCGTTATTTTTCCCTATTTTCATCTATTAAATTCTGCAACTCATTTGATTTTTTCCCGCGTGATATTTTCTTTCTTTTCTTATTTTTTCTCTCTTTTTCAGTTCATTTTTCTAGCCTTCCTTCTTTATGATACATTATATTGTATTTTTCTACCAATTCACAACATTTTTCCTTCTTTCTATTACATCCTATTGCATCCTACAGCATCCTTCTACATCCTACAGCATCCTATTACATCCTATTCACCATTCTATTACTCCACATCCCCCAGTCCTTCAGTCACAGTGTCCTCTTATCAATATTCCATTAGTTTATCCTTCTCGTTAACCATTAAGTGTCCCATTTATCTATATTCATCCTTCCATCTATTCCTTGACCCATTCCGTGTCACCTTAACCCCTTCAGTACCGGGATACATTTATACCTTAAGATTTGCGTACCATTAGACCATTTTATTGACATTAGGAAGGGTTTATGGAGGTCAGAAGATTAATGGCAGCTGTCTTCACTATTCTAACCCCTT
>NC_059299.1:2171588-2174088 GCF_017591435.1 Portunus trituberculatus
AGACGGAATGTATCGAATTTCAAATGCTAGAAATAAAAGAAATAAAAAAAAAACATGACTAGAGAAAATATATAAACAAAAAAACAAACATTTTTCTCATTTTCTTCGAACTAAACCAATGAAAAAACTCATTGAACTAATAAAAAAAAGCCGAAAAGAATAATGCAAACCTTATGGAACGAAAAGTAGAGAAACAAGTGATAAAATTTGACAACTCACGTAATATGGAACACCAATATGATTATTCTAATTAGCCGCAGGTGAGAGAGGGAAGAAGAAGAAGAGGAGGTGGAGGAAGGAAGGGTGTAGGAAAAGGAGGAGGAAAAAGAAGAGGAGGAGGAGGAGGAGGAGGAAGAGGAGGATGAGGAGATAGCTTTAAAGGTGGAAATTGGAGCAAGGTCAGACAAGTAGGACAGGTTAGGTGCAGAGAGGTTATTGGGGACACACTGGGCTGCGTCATGTATGTGTGTGTGTGTGTGTGTGTGTGTGTGTGTGTGTGTGTGTGTGTGTGTGTGTGTGTCTGTGTGTGTGTCAAGGGGAAAAAGCGTGACAGGCATATATTACACATTTATGAGTTACTAAATAATTATTAGGATCTATATTTACACACACACACACACACACACACACACACACACACACACACACACACACACACACACACACACACACACACACACACACACACACACACACACACACACACACACACACTCGACTACTTGACGTCATAAGTTTAGAAGCTAGAAGAGAGAGAGAGAGAGAGAGAGAGAGAGAGAGAGAGAGAGAGAGAGAGAGAGAGAGAGAGAGAGAGAGAGAGAGAGAGAGAGAGAGAGAGAGAGAGAGAGAGAGAGAGAGAGAGAGAGAGAGAGAGAGAGAGAGAGAGAGAGAGAGAGAGAGAGAGAGAGAGAGAGAGAGAGAGAGAGAGAGAGAGAGAGAGAGAGAGAGAGAGAGAGAGAGAGAGAGAGAGAGAGAGAGAGAGAGAGAGAGAGAGAGAGAGAGAGAGAGATATTCTTTATATGGAAATGATGCGTGAGAAAACAGCGTATTAGAGGATACACACACACACACACACGCGCACACACACACACACACACACACACACACACACACACACACACACACACACACACACACACACACATACACACACAAGCGTAAACTGGAAAAAGATTTAAGGTAAAGTGGAGTAAAAATATTAATCCAAGGATGTAACTTAACAGGAGACCAGACAGACAGACACATATACCTACATAATGAAGGGCAAACACACACACATACACACACACACACACACACACACACACACACACACACACACACACACACACACACACACACACACACACACACACACACACACACACACAGCACTATATTCATTCATTTATTTTGGCTATTAGAAGCAGTAGTGTTTATTTATCTTATCATTATTAACACTTTACTGATTGCTCATCCTTCCTTCCTTCCTTCCTTCCTTCCTTCCTTCCTTCCTTCCTTCCTTCCTTCCTTCCTTCCTTTTGTCCTCGTTACATCCTGGTCAGTACTTCGACACTATAATTTAGGAAGCACTTTCTGTCTATTTATCTCTCTATCTGTTTATTTATCTATTCATTTTGGTGTGTTTTTTCTATATGAGACCTTGACTGCCTGACTGACTGACTGACTGACTGACTGACTGACTGACTGACTGACTGACTGACTGACTGACTGATTGACTGCCTGACTGACTGACTGCCTGCCTGCCTGCCTGATTACCTGCCTGCCTGCCTGACTGACTGACTGACCGACTGACCGACTGACCGACCGACTTACTGACCGACTGCTTGCCTACCTGCCTGCCTGCCTGCCTGCCTGCCTGACTGACTAACTGACAGACTAACTGACTGACTGACTGACTGGTGAGGTGAGTAATAAACAGTGAATTAGATACTTACAAAACACACTGGCATTTTTTTTTTTCTTCTTTAATTAAGTATCTTTTCTGCATTTACTGATTGAAAAAAATGAGAGAGAACAAAAAAAAAAGATTAACTGACGTACCGTGAGGGAAATACTACCTGACTGACTGACTGGCTGGATGAACAGGTAGGAAATACAAATAGGAGAAGAAGTGAAGAGGGAGGTTAGCTTGATGACTGATTAAAAACACACGTAAAGTAGAAAAAATATATAGAATGACACAGAAACACACACACACACACACACAGAGAGAGAGAGAGAGAGAGAGAGAGAAAGAAGAGAGGAAGCCTTACAGGTAGAGACAGGTGTAAAAAGAGAGAGAGAGAGAGACAGAGACAGAGACAGAAACACACACACACACACACACACACACACACACACACACACACACACACATACATACACAAAGATACAGACCAACACGCATCAAAACCATCAAAATCACACCTTTAGAAAATAGACAGGTAAAAATGAGAGCCCAGGTGAACTAATTAATTAAATACCTGACTAGTTGCCTAATGACTAAATTAATAATTGT
>NC_059299.1:2191588-2194088 GCF_017591435.1 Portunus trituberculatus
TTTGGTGCTTTTTTACACCTTCAGAAACTTATGTGGGGGATTAAAATAGTGAAGACTGTGGCCATTAATCTTCTGACCTTCATAGACCCTTCCTAATGTCAATAAAATGGTCTAATGGTACACAAATCTCAAGGTAAACATGTGTCCCAGTACTGAAGGAGTTAAAATAGTGAAGACTGTGGCCATTAATCTTCTGACCACCATAGACCCATCCTAATGTCAATAAAATGGTCTAATGGTACACAAATCTCAAGGTAAACATGTGTCCCAGTACTGAAGGAGTTAAAATAGTGAAGACTGTGGCCATTAATCTTCTGACCACCATAGACCCATCCTAATGTCAATAAAATGGTCTAATGGTACACAAATCTCAAGGTAAACATGTGTCCCAGTACTGAAGGAGTTAAAATAGTGAAGACTGTGGCCATTAATCTCCTGACCTCCATAGACCCTTCCTAATGTCAATAAAATGGTCTAATGGCACACAAATCTCAAGGTAAACATGTGTCCCAGTATTGAAGGGATCAAACATTAAAATAAATTAATACAAACGACAAATAATTTAATCTTACGAGCAAAAGAAAACGGACATTTATTGTAGGAAGGAAAATGGTCTTTATTCCCAACAAAAGCCAAGTAAAGTAAACGAAAGACAATAAGCTTTTTTTTTTTTATCAAGAGAGAGAGAGAGAGAGAGAGAGAGAAGAGAGAGAGAGAGAAAAAAATATATGCATGTTTGTTTGTTTGTTTTCGACACGTCATGCTCCCATTGACACAAATTAAAGTAACAAATCTCCTCCTCCTCCTCCTCCTCCTCCTCCTCCTCCTCCTCCTCCTCCTCCTCCTCCTCCTTCTTTCTCCTACTCCTTTTTATCTTCATTTTTATCATATTACTAGTTGATGTAGCCCTCCTCCTCCTCCTCCTCCTCCTCCTCCTCCTCCTCCTCCTCCTCCTCCTCCTCCTCCTCCTCCTCCTCCTCCTCCCGGATTTCTGTGTATCTCTTCAGTTCCTTTGAGGACGATATCGTGACGGGAGAGATGATAACAGGGACAGTGTGTGTGTGTGTGTGTGTGTGTGTGTGTGTGTGTGTGTGTGTGTGTGTGTGTGTGTGTGTGTGTGTGTGTGTGTGTGCGTACGGGTTGCTTTTATGTATTTAGGTTGCATGTCATTTATTTATTTGTTCTTTGTTCTGTCTCTCTTTTCCCTCTTTATCATTTATTGTTTTTATTTTTACTATTATTATTATTACTACAACCACCACCACCACCACCACCACCACCACCACCACCACCACCATTACTTTCAATATATCTACCTCCCCCAATAAACGTTCCCTCCTTCCCCCAACCCCACCCTCCCACTCATCCCCCATGCACTGCCCCCCACACACACACACACACACACACACACACACTCAATGGATGCTTGTGAGGATTAACTAGGGTGGAAGAGGGAAGGGGAAGGAGGAAGGGTGTGGTGCTGCCCTGCTTATTAAATTCTTGCGTGGATTTGAGTGCATGTGTGTGTGTGTGTGTGTGTGTGTGTGTGTGTGTGTGTGTGTGTGTGTGCGTGTGTGTGTGTGGGTGTTGGCGCCACGTAGCCCCGATGCCGCGACGCCGTAAATCAGTCAGTTTAATTAAGTGGGAATTGTAATGTGGTGTTGATTGGGCATTGGTGGTGTTGCTTTGGTGTTGACTGGGCAGAGTTGGTGTTGCTTTGGTGTTGACAGAGCAGAGTTGGTGTTGTTTTAGTGTTGACTGGGCATTGGTGGTGTTGCTTCGTCTTGCCACTCTGTCAATGTAGTGTGGATGTGTTTGTTCTGGTGTTGCGGGGTGAGTGTGCTTCGGTGGTGGTGTTTGGGTGTTGCTTTAGTGTTTGTCTGTGTCTTTGTGTGTTAGGTGGTATGGCCTTTTAATTTCCCGTTTTTAAGTTCAGGTGTTCCAGTAACTTAACACCTTCAGTACTGGAACGTAATTTTACCTTTAGTTTTGGGTGTGATTAGACGATTTTATTGACATTAGGAAGGGTCTATGGAGGTCAAAAGATTAATGGCCACAGTCCTCACTATTTTAATCGCTACATGAGTTTTTGAAGCTGTATAGAATCACTAAATAGTAACCAGAGGAATAGAAAAATGCGTCTTGGTACTGAAGAGGTTAATATAATAGCATAACATTACATAACATCATCTGAATCACACTATATGTAACTCTACAATGCACAGAAGCTCAATTGTTGCTTAAAAACACACGTCACATCCACAAACCGACTTAACCTTACTTAACCAAACACATATTAGAATTTTAGTAATGATTTTTTGCCTTTATTATTCTGTGTACTTAATGAAACCCATATGTGTTGTTTTTTGTAAAGGGATTGCCACGTGTGGACTTTTGGCTGATTCTTTTTTCTAATATATATATATTTTTTCTCTCTCTCTTTCTCCCTTGGCAGTTTTTCTTCTTACATAAAAAAGAAATAAAAGATATCATGATTTCC
>NC_059299.1:2211588-2216588 GCF_017591435.1 Portunus trituberculatus
TGGGTATTTTTTAAGTTTTTGTAGCTCTTGTCCATAATTTGATGTGAAGGAATTTTGGCTAACTCTCTTGACTTTTAAAGGAACTGGCAGCCAATTGGGCCTCTTTTTTTTTTCATCTTTTGTTGCCCTTGGCCATTTGCCCCTCCTGCATGAAAGAAAATAAAAATAAAAAATAGTTTGAATTGAAATGAATTAGGAAAGAAAGACTAGGATTTCACAACTCAGAGAAAGGAAGGAAACAGGAAGAGAAGACAAATGAACAATAACAGTGGCCATTTTTAAAGTTTTCGTGACTCCTTTACATAAAAAAAATAGTTTGAATTGAAATGAATGAGAAAAACAGAAAGACTAGGATTTCATAACTCAAGGGAAGGAAGGGAAGAGGGAAGAAGAGAAGACAAGTAAATAACAGTAAGAAATTCTCAGGTTTTTGTGATTTCTGTGCATAAAAAATTGTTTGGATTGAAATTAATGAGAAAGAAAGACTAGGATTTCACAACTCAAGGGAAGGAAGGGAATAGGGAAGGGTGAAGGGGAAAGGAAGAAGGGAAGGAGGAAAAGCTTGGTTTGAAGTGAAGGACAACCGTGAAAAACTAGGATTGCTTAACTCTAAGACGTGGAAGGAAAGAAAAAAAAAGGGAAAAGGGAGAAGAGGAAATGTTTGAGGTGAAGTGAAGGGAAAAAAGAAAAGAGAGGAAAATAGGGAGAGAGGGAGATAGAGAGACGAGGATTAGGAAAAGAGAATTATATAAAAAAGGAAGTAAAAGAAAAGGAAAAAGGAAGAGAAAATATTTGACGTGAAGGGAAAGGAAGAAGAAAATTAAAATTGCATTGGGACATCGAAGGAAAGGAAAACGAAAGAGGAAAATAGGGAGAAAGTGAAATAAAGATAGGAAGAATAGAAAAGGTAGAAGAGAAGGAAAGAGAAGAGAAGAGAAGAGAAGAGAGAGGAGAAAGAAGAGAAGGAGAGAGAGGGAAGGAGGCAGAAGAGAAGGAGAGAGAGAGAAGAGAGGAGAAGAAGGAAAGGAGGTAGAAGGGAAGGAGGTAGAAGAGAAGAAGAGAGAGAGAGAGAGAGAGAGAGAGAGAGAGAGAGAGAGAGAGAGAGAGAGAAGGAAAGGAGGGAAAGGAAGGAGGCAAGGTTGGAGGTGGCTTGGGGGCCTTGCAAAATGTTTCTCCTCCGGTACAGGTGAAGTAATATTCACTTAAACGTTTCCCAGCACACCTGAGCACACGTTCCTCTAATAATGATGTGAGGTGTTTTTTACCTACATTCACGACTCTGTACACATTTTTTCCCTTTCATTTTCCCTTTTATTCTTCTTTTTAGTGAAGGAAAATTATGAATCGATGTGGCTAAGAGAGAGAGAGAGAGAGAGAGAGAGAGAGAGAGAGAGAGAGAGAGAGAGAGAGTTGCATAATCGTTAAACATTTCCCAGAAGACTTAGAGAGAGAAATTGTGTGTATAAAATTGCAGAGAGAGAGAGAGAGAGAGAGAGAGAGAGAGAGAGAGAGAGAGAAAGACAAATTTTTACCCCAGCAACATTATTCTTACAAAAACAATGAAAGAAAATGAAGAAAGAATGAAAGAAAGAATGAAATTAATCTTACCTTTCCTTCCATTACAGGTAAGCTAATTGGAGTGAGAGGACAAGACAGGTGTTGCGTGAAGGAGAAACACCTGAAACACCACCACCATCATCACCATCAGCAGTTTGTCATCCTTTAACGTGAGTGTTGCATCATAGAAAACAAGAAATACAGAGAAAAACTAGATATTAATATGAGGCTGTCTGTGTGTGTGTATGTGTGTGTATGTGTGTGTGTGTGTGTGTGTGTGTGTGTGTGTGTGTGTGTGTGTGTGTGTGTGTGTGTGTGTGTGTGTGTGTGTGCAATGCGGAATGACAGGGCTCAGTGAAAGCTCATTTGAATAAAGATTCCTCGAGATGTCTGTCTATCTGTGCGTGGCTTGTGACTGTGGGCACGAGGGGAGGAAGAGGAGGAAGGGAGGATGGGGAAAAAGGCGAGGAAGAGAAGAGGAAATGGGGGAGGAAAGAGAGAGGGAAGGGACATAGGGACATTTCAGAAGGAAGAGAAGTAAATGGAAAGGTAAGACAAAGTATATTGAGAATAGAAGGAAGAAGAAATGGAGAGAAAAAGTAAGAGAATATAGTAAAGAAAAGAAAAGGAGAAACAAAAATGAGAAATAAATGACAAATATAAAAAAAAGAAAGAGAGAGAGAGAGAGACAAGTGACAGCTAGACACACACACACACACACAGACAGAGACAGACAGAGAGACAGACAGACAAAGACACATAAATTATCCTTTTCTCAAATCCACCTTCCTTCCCCCCTCCCTCCCTCCCTCCCTCCCTCCCTCTCACGGTACTCCCCCATCCCCCCCCATAAGGTGAAAGGGAAGGAAAATGTGAAGATCGTAAGGGCAAGAAATAAAAGAGAAAAGATCTCCATTATATAAAAGAGGAATTTGAGAAAGGAGAAAGGAAAGGAGTTCTTAGGAAGGCAAAATAAAAAGAATAATGTGTACTGAAAATCTTGTTGAGGGGAAGGAGGAGGAGAAGAGGAGGAGGAGGAGGAGGAGGAGGAGGAGGAGGAGGAGGAGGAGAAGTGCATAGCTGTAGTATTTTTCTTGTTGTTGACTCAAAGTAATGAAAATCTTGTGTGCCACTTGGGTAAATGGGCAAAAAAATACATGAAGACTGAAATGTGTGTGTGTGTGTGTGTGTGTGTGTGTGTGTGTGTGTGTGTGTGTGTGTGTGTGTTTGAGGCAATCACAATCACCCACCTTGACCACTGAGAGAGTTTTCTTCCTAGGAGGACAATTTTTCCTCCTCCTCCTCCTCCTCCTCCTCTTCCTTCTTCGATCCTCACATCCTTCCTCCTTTTCCTTTATTTTTACTCTCCTCATCTTATTCATACTTATTATTCATTCTTATTTCTTTCCCCATTCGTCTTAATCCTTTTCTTCTTCCTTTTTTTTACTCTTTTCCTCCTTTTTCGCTCTTTTCACTCTTATCTTATTCTCTTTTATTCTTCTTATTATTACTTTTCCCTATTCCACTTTTTCTAATCCTTCTGAAACTCGTCCTCTTTTTCTCATCTTTTTTCTCTCTACTTTCTTTCATTTTCCCTTTCGTCTCTCTCTAATTCCTTATTTATTCTCATTTTTATTACTTTTCCCTACTCCACTGGTCTTAATTCTCTTTCTTTTCTCATTTTTCCTCTATTTCCTCTCTCCTTTCTTTCATTCCCATCTTCATCTTATTCTAACGTCTTTTTTTCATTTTCATTCTATTTATTTCTTTTTCCTCTTTTCCTCTCGTTTTTAAATCCTTCTAAGCCTCGTCTCTTTTTTATCTCTTCTCTGTTCTACTCCCTCTCTACTTTCTTTTTTTCTCCTTCATCGTGTTTTGTATTTATTCTCATTCTTGTTACTTCTTCCCTCTTTTCTCGTCTTTCTCTATTTTCTCTATTTTCTTTTATTTCCACTTTTATCTTACTCCTACTCTTCTCTTCCTAATCCTTCTGAACCTCGTTTTTTTTTTTCTCCTTCATCTTACTTTTTATTTATTCTTCTTTTATTGTTTTTCTCTACTGCGTCTTCCTATTCTTTTTTTTCATTTTTTCTCTATTCCCTCTCTTTCTCCTTTTCCATCTGTCCTCTCTTCTTCCTTTTTTCACCTTTTCATTTATTCTTCTCTTATTACTATTCCTTACTGCATCTTCCTTCTTTTCTCCTCTTTCCTCTATTCCCTCTCTACTTTCTTTAATTTCCATCTTCATCTTCTTCGTCTCGGCTCGCAGGGGAACAGGACATCAGCTGGGCACGCTTCCCCGCTCCCTCCCTCAGCTGACTAATAGAAAGCTTGTGCTAATGTTGCAGACGAGAAAGTTATCCAGTGGCCCGTACCGTCCTTCCTACACCCCGCTCCATGTACCAGAGTGTGCCCAGATGGTACTCACACCTCTCCACACCTGTCCGCGTCTGTTTGCACCTGTTCGCACCTGTTGATTTGTGCCCTCTTGCTCCGCCTGCCTGCTGGTGATCTTGATTCTGATCCTGCTCTTGTTTGCTGATCCTGATCCTGCTCCTGCTCGTGATTCTGATCTTGCGGACACTTAATGATATTCAAGAACACTTATGGTCATTCACGGACGCTCAAGGGCACTCACGGACATTCACGGACATTTAAGGTTTTTCACGGACATTTACTAAGATGTGTAGTGCTTGTTCCATTCCTTCCTTCCTTCCTTCCTTCCTTCCTTCCTTCCTTCTTTCCTTCCTTCTTTCTTTCCTTCCTTCCCACCTTTTTTTCCTTCTTTCCTATCTCTTCCTTCGCTCCCTACTTAATGTTGTGTATCTTCGCCTTTTTGTTTTTGTTTTCCTGTTTCTTTTCCTTTCGTTGGTTCGATGGTTGTTGTTGTTGTTGTTGTTGTTGTTGTTGTTGTTGTTGTTGTTGTTGTTGTTGTTGTTGTTATTAGTTTCTTGTATATTTTCTTTCTATTTTGGCTACATTTTTTTGTCCTCGTCTTCATCCTCCTCCTCCTCCTCCTCCTCCTCCTCCTTCTCCTCCTCCTCCTCCTCCTTCTTTATCTTTTTTCCTGTACTTTATCTTGGTTTCCGGGTATTGAAGGGAAGTGAAAAAGACAGAAGAGGGATAAAGAGAGGGATGAGAGAGCTTAATGCAAGAGGAGGAGGAGGAGGAGAAGGAGGAAGAGGAGGAGGAGGAGGAGGAGGAGGAGGAGGAGGAGGAGGAGGAAAATTAGCAATAAGTTCGTTGACATCAGAGAGAGAGAGAGAGAGAGAGAGAGAGAGAGAGACAGACAGAGACAGAGACAGACATACAGGCACACACACACACACACACACACACACACACACACACACACACACACACACACACACACACAAATACAAGAACAGACATGAACAGACGTGTGGTGTTGAAGGAGGTGAATCCTGCGAGTTTGTGTCCTG
>NC_059299.1:2221588-2224088 GCF_017591435.1 Portunus trituberculatus
TGTTACGTCACGTGGTGGTGGTGGTGATGGTGGTGGTGGTGGTGGTGGTGGTGGTGCTTATTATTATTATTATTGTTTGTTATTTTTTTCTATTTTTCCTTTTATTTTTGTTCGTTTTATTTAATTGTTAATGTTTTTTTTCTTATTTTTCATCTGTTGTTGTTTTTCCTGTTATTATTCATTCTATTTTTATTTTATTTATTTCTACCTTGTTTGTTTTGTGTGTGTGTGTGTGTGTGTGTGTGTGTGTGTGTGTGTGTGTGTGTGTGTGTGTGTGACGCATCTGGCACTGGCGTCCTTCAGGTTACCCTTCCCTAGAGCGGTGTCGGCAGGCAGTGAAGGGCGCGGAAGGACTCAGGAGACTTGACAAGGGCGTGGGAGGCAGTTGGTTGACAGGAGCAGTATTGACAGAGACAGTGTTGGCAAGGGTAGGTTTGGGCAGTGTTGACAGGGTGACAGGGAGTGTTAGGCAGTGACAGAGTTGACAGGGCTTGTAGAAGTGACAGTAGGAGAGGTGAAGGGGGGGTTGGCAGGGGTGAGAAGTGACAGGGGAGGGGAATGAAGGGAAGGGATAGACACGAAGAGGAAGATAGACAAATAGATAAACACACACACACACACACACACACACACACACACACACACACACACAGCTACGTGGGCGGTCATGTAGGCATAAATCACTCCACCAGGAACCACAGTTACCCCTCAGTAGCCTCCACGCCCACTTCCTCCACCCACTCCACCCTCCTCCACCTACCTCCACCTACCTCCACCTACAGTCCAACCCCCATCACCTTACCCACCCTCCCTTCACCTCTATAACCTCTATAATCAATACGTACTCCTCCACCTCACTTCTCCACCTCACTCCTCCACTCGCACTGATCCACATGCATTCTTCCACTTCAAAAACATATCATTGTCTCATTTATCCACATCCAGTTCCCCTCAATCCACTATTCACCACTTCCTGTGAACCATCCATCGTTTCTGTCATCCACATAGACTCTCATCCACTTATTTTTACCTGCAATCCACCTTCCATCCACTAACTCACGTACGGAAGAAGGAGAAAGAGAGAAAGAGATAATGAAAACGGGAGTAGGAGTGAGACATGCGTAGACTTCACCCTCGTCCACTCCTCTCACTCCCTCTCCCTCTCTCTCTTTCTCTCTCTCCCTCCCGTCCATCTTCCCATCCTCTCTCTCTCTCTCCCTCCCTCCCTGTTGACGTCACGCACGAAGCCACACTCTCTTCATGGCTAGTAAACCCTCAAAGCTATTTAAGGGTGGTGTGTAAGAATGCAACGTCTCTACCAGACTATTTACTCCCTGCTGGGTGAAGATCTGGGGAGAGAGAGAGAGAGAGAGAGAGAGAGAGAGAGAGATGGAGGGAGGGAGAGGATAGTTATGGATAAAGATTGGGGATTGTGAGAGAGAGACAGACAGACAGACAGACAGACAGACAGACAAACAGACACACAGACACACAGACACACAGACAAACAGACACACATACAGACAGACAGATAGATAGACAGACAGAGAGGGATGGGAGGGGATGGACGAGGAAGTTCAGACAGAGGGGTTGAGATGGTGAGGGGAATACAGGGCCAGACTGACTGCCTAATCCCCTCCCACGCACGTCAGCTTCCCCTCACTCCTGCACTAGCTGAGGGGACGACCTAGCAGTGAGGGGACACAGGATTCTTTTCAGCCTTTTTAGTGTAAAGCTATTTTATCTCTGTTATTAAAGATCCAGTAATTTTGAGCAGTTCTTTTGATAGGAGTGTTTGGCTGATGTTGGGGGTGGAGGGAGAGAACAGGATGGAGAGAGGGAGAGAAGGAGAGAGAAAGGAGGAAATAATAGAGGAAAAGAGAGATATAGCCGTGGGAATAAAAAAACAATACCTCCTGCAGTTTGTTTGTTTTGTTTGTGTTTTAGGATGGAAATGTTTCCTGCGCTTCTTCTTCGTTATCGTCTTTCTTCTTCTTCTTCTTCTTCTTCTTCTTCTTCTTCTTCTTCTTCTTCTTCTTCTTCTTCTTCTTCTGTGTTCTATATTTGGTTGTGTTTTTTTACTTTCTATATTTTTATCCTAAATGAAAAAAGTATTAAATTAAGAAAGAATTTTATATGAAACTAAAATATTCTGATTTTTTGTGTTTTTTTAAAGGAATTTGCTATATTTATTTACAACATCACGTGGCACACACACACACACACACACACACACACACACACACACACACACACACGACGCAAAAAGAGAAAAATTACTCTGCATTCCTTTGAGGTAATGTCGTAATTGTTCTTGTTGTTGTTGTTGTTGTTGTTGTTGTTGTTGTTGTTGTTGTGGTGGTGGTGGTGGTGGTGGTGATGGTGGTAGTAGTGGTGGTGGTTATTTGGTTACTAAGTGTTCTTGTCTTCTTTCTCTTCTTTTTATTCTTCTTCACATTCCTCTTGTGTGTGTGTGTGTGTGTGTGTGTGTGTGTGTGTG
>NC_059299.1:2244088-2249088 GCF_017591435.1 Portunus trituberculatus
AGTAGTAGTAGAATTAACAGTACAAGTCTTCTATTTTAAGCCTTTTTCTAATTTACCTTTCCTTCACACATGTTCAGACTTAATCAATGTCCTCAACCGACCTGTATAGTGGTGGTGGTGGTGGTGGTGGTGGTGGTGGTGGTGGTGGTGGTGGTGGTAAGACTTTCCTTTCTATTTTTAGACTAATTTGAATGGATACTTACGTTCGTTTCTTTCGCATCTGTTCAAAATTCATTAGTGTACTCTGCCTACCTGTACAGTAGCAGTAGTAGTAGTAGTAGTAGTAGTAGTAGTAGTAGTAGTAGTAGTAGTTGTTGTTGTTGTTGTTGTTATTGTTCTTGCAGGTATTAAATCACCACTGTTTATTTTTCCCTATTCTAATTAACGTCCTTACCTGCAACTCACACCTGTCCACCACTCATTAACACACCTGCCTGTGACTCACCTGCCTCCCCTGACTCACCACACACGTGACCCGAAAAAAGGGTAGCGTAACACACCTGACCCAAATTTGACCTCTGTTCGTTAGTACCTACGTCACACACCTGTTGACACCTCCCACCCCCTCAGGCCTCGTCACCCCTACCCACTTCACCCCTCCCTCCGTCACCCCCTTCCCTTTACCCCTTTCCTCCCTCCATCATGGCTTAGTGGCACCGGATGTTACCGTGTGTGTGTGTGTGTGTGTGTGTGTGTGTGTGTGTGTGTGTGTGTGTGTGTGTGTGTGTGTGTCTATATTGTGTTGCGGTTGGCACTAGCCTAACACGCAAGTCTGTCTCTCTCTCTCTCTCTCTCTCTCTCTCTCTCTCTCTCTCTCTCTCTCTCTCTCTCTCTCTCTCTCTCTCTCTCTCTCTCTCTCTCTCTCTCTCTCTCTCTCTCTACCCCCATATCTCTTAGCCAGTGCCTCTGCCTCGCTCCTCCTCCTCCTCCTCCTCTCCTCACCCCTCCTCCTCCTCCTCCTCCCCATCAGCTCCCGGCACACTTTCACTCTTACTCCGTCTGTGTGTGTGTGTGTGTGTGTGTGTGTGTGTGTGTGTGTGTGTGTGTGTGTGTGTGTGTGTGTTCATCTACATCAGGAAAACCCATGCCCTTGTCTATCTGCCCCTTGCCCCATTCCACCTTGTATATCCTCCCCATCTCCTCTCCTTACTCATCCCCACGCCTTCCCCTCCCCCCCCCCCCGACGTTTCCCCTCCTTGCCCTCATTCGCTTTCCCCGCGCCGCCAGTTTCCAGTAATAGAATCTGTGCCACCTTACTCATGCTTTCTATTGAAGAGGAGAAAGTACTCAGACCTTCAGTTGTGTCATGGTTGCCTGGGGGGAGGGGTTAGGTTGCGTCGCTCCGTTCCAAGGGTGGGTAGGAGGTGGCGCCGGATGGTGTAATGACTAAGGAGGAAATATTATGACGTGTAGGTGGAAGAGGAGGAGCAGGAAGAGGAGGAGGCAATGGTGTGGTTCTTGTAGTGGAAAGCGGAGTGGAATTTGGTGGACGGGGTAGGATGTGAAGGAGGATTTGGTGGTGGAATAAGAGGACGAGGAATAGAAAGTGGTTTTGAAGGAGGAGGAGGAGGAGGAAGAGGGAGACGAGAGGAGGTTGTTTAAGAAAGAGGACGAAAAATAGAAAGTGGAGATGAGGGAAGAGAAGAACGAGAACGAGGAGGAGGAGGAAGAGTAGGAAGAAGAGGAGGACTAGAATGTAACAGATGAGGATGTGAAAGAAATGTTACAAAAAGAAAACGAGAAGTAGAAAGTGAAATCGAGAGAAAGGAGGAGGAAGACGAGGGCCAGAAGTACATACCGAGGCAGGTGGCGCGAGGACAGGTGGCCAGCGCCAGGACTGATGCCCAGCTGAGAAGCCTTTGATGTGGCAGGTGGCGGCGCCCAGACCACCTCCCTCCTCCTACCCTCCCCTGCACGCCGCCTCGAGGGTTGTGCCGCTAATGTTTTCCTCGAGAGGTCCTGAAGAGGGCTACAATCCTCCTCCTCCTCCTCCTCCTCCTTCTCCTCCTCCTCCTCCTCCTCCTCCTCCTCCTCCTCCTCCTCCTCCTCCTCCTCCTCTTCCTCCTCCACTTACGCCCTAGGCTGTGACTCTTGATGGCAGAGGTGTTAGTCAGAGACTTCAGGATCTTCAGCATTGTGTGTGTGTGTGTGTGTGTGTGTGTGTGTGTGTGTGTGTGTGTGTGTGTGTGGCCTGGTGCCTTGGTGGCCTGGTGCCTTGGTGCCTTGGTGGCCTGGTGCCATGGTGTCGTCCCTGGCTTCCTTAGGCTTAGTAAGTTCCTGGAGGAGTCCTGGGCGAGGCGGCGCGGCGTGGTGATCGATAGGGAGAGGCGCGTTGCCTCCCGGACTCCCCAGATATCAAAGAATTTAGTAAAGATGTTTGTTGACTCGTGTGCTTAGTTGACAACGGGAACACTTGTAGGGCCTCAGCCTCCTCGGCGAGGGGCGGCAGGCCTGCCTCGCCGCCCCGCCACTCGGCCCTCGCCGCCCCGGCACAGGGGCGAGAGTCTGGCCGCCGCCACGCACATGTTTTCGACTGTGTTGCATTTTTCATTGCTCCGAGGAAGAGTGACATAGGTGCAGTGCCTCCAGGGTGGGCGACGGCCCATCATGCCCCGAAGCCTGTCCAGGCAGCCCAGGGCAAGAGTGACACGCTCCCAACGGCACTGCGGCGCCCGGTGTGGCTTCCTGACTCCACAGGAATCTTCGGAGCCGATTACGTAAGAGAGGTACGCGTGATTCCCACTGGAAGGGCTGGAATTCCTTGGAATCAGGAAAGGCAGTGTCTTGGTGAAGCTGGTGGTGTGCGGTGGCGTGAGAGCGGCGGTGCGTGTCGGCGACGGAGCTGAGTCACCGTGAGTGGCAAGTCCTACCTGTCTTGCCTCACCAGGGTCCTCTGGCCTCACCTGGCACCACCCCTTCCTCATCTGGCGGCCGCCCCACCTGGCGCCAACCTGTTCCTCGACCTTCCCCTGTCGTGACCTCTCCTTGGTGCCGACCCCTACCCCTCACCCATAGTCCTCAGCCCGCTGGCCGGTGTCTGCCGCGACGCAGCAGTGTGGCCCAGGGAGGGAGGTGCCATGGTGCCAGCGAGGCATAGGGCGCAGCATGCAAGGCCCTGCAATGTGGCGGTGATGGACGGCGCCTCACGCCCCTAGCTCCTGCCGCCTTGCCCTCAGGATCGGCCAAGCTTCTCATACAAAACGACGATAGCATTGCATCCTCGCCCAGGCCGCCCCTGAAGGATGGCCAGGGCCGCGTGAGGGCCGCACCGCCACTCTGGAGGACCTCGGGACTAGTATGGCCCTGTATGGCCCTGCGTTCAGCAAGGGATCATCAGTGGCAGGTGAGTGGCGCCACACACGCCTCGCTAACGGCAAGCTTCGCCACAGACAAGGTCACTCACACGCCAAGATGAAAGAAATGTGCGAGTTTTTCCTCCATTTTTCAGTCTTATCACTTCTTTTCTTCCCATGTCCTTATTCATATCTTTTCCTTCTCCCTTGTGGTGCTTTATTCCTATTTCACTCTCCCTCCACCACCATCACCACCACCACCCACCACCACCACCGCCACCACCACCACCGCCGCCGCCGCCGCCATGCCCTTCACACATACGAAACCTTACAATGAAACAAGAAAAGGAAATGTCCGAGCGGCGGGAGGGATCATAACTACCAGCCACCAACCACTGAAGACCGCCAGGGACCGCCGCCTCCACCACCGCCGTCAGGAGGAATGGCAAGGCTGTTATTAGAGGAACGGAATGAATGAGAAGCTGAAAATAAAATACTTAAATAAGGGGTGTTAACATACATACATACATATATATAAAGGTGGCCATTGTACAAATAAATAAAAGAAATATTAACAAAGGAAAAGAAAATATTTTAACCCCTTCAGTAGCATGACGTGTTTCCATATTCTCTCTGTATACTATTTGGTGGTTTTATACACCTTCAGAAACTTACGTGGGGGAATTAAAATAGTGAGGACTGTGACCACTAATCTCCTGACCTCCAGAGACCCTTCCTAATGTCGATAAAATGGTCTAATCGTACACAAATCTCAATAAAAATGTATCCTAGTACTGAAAGAGTTAAATGAGGGCGTTAACATACAAACATACATACAAAAAATAGATAATACACAAAATTTGAAAAAAAAGCATTAAGAAAGACAAAGAATAAGTGAGTTTGAGCATCAGGGTTACAAAATGGCGACCAAGCTAACTGGTGAAGTGGTGAAGTGGTGAAGTGGTGAAATGGGCAACATATCTACTTGGTGAAGCATCAAGACCACGGTTCGTATCCCTTACAAAACGTACACACAGGAGTTTACGTACACGGGGAGTGAGTTATGTGTGTCACCACTTGGCCATGAGATGTGTGTGTGTGTGTTTTGTGTTTTGTTGTGTGGCTTCTGAGAGAGAGAGAGAGAGAGAGAGAGAGAGAGAGAGAGAGAGAGAGAGAGAAACGGAGGAAGAGAGGCAGACACGCATGAAAGGCTGCAAAGAGTACTGGAGATAGAAGAGAAGAAAAGAAGATGTTTCCGAAGCATAGAGAAGAGGAAAGAAAAATTGATGTTTTGAAGGGAAAAGAAAAAAAAAGCAGAAAAAAAATGGATTGAGATGAAGAAAGAAAAAAAGACTATGAGGAGGACAAAGATAATGAGAAAGATAAAGCAAGAGAAGGAGGAATAAAAGGAAGAAAAAGAGGAGGAGGAAGAGGAGGAAGAAAATGAAAGCTTGCATGTGTACCTTTGTATCTTATCACCTCACCTGTTTTTACATTAACAAGCTCAAGCTGGGCAGTGGTGGTGGTGGTGGTGGTGGTGGTGGTGGTGGTGGTGGTGGTGGTGATAGTGGTGGTGGTGGTGGTGGTGGTGATAGTGGTGGTGGTGGTGGAGGTACGCTGGAACCAAAACTGACTTAGACTAACTTGAGAGAGAGAGAGAGAGAGAGAGAGAGAGAGAGAGAGAGACATATTATTGACTGAGCGTGA
>NC_059299.1:2269088-2271588 GCF_017591435.1 Portunus trituberculatus
TTGCATTTCTTACATGTGTTGGCGCCTCTGAGTCATATATATATTTCTTTCACTGTTTTATTGCCTACTAGTTTGCCAGCCAACCACATCTCTCTCTCTCTCTCTCTCTCTCTCTCTCACAGTAATTTATCTATATGAGCACACACAAGAGTAGCTCAATTCACCTTAATTTCTTTCCTGCCTTTCCTACTTCCTGTTTGCTATTAAATGATAAAACTACTGATATTTTATTGCCCCTTCTCCTTACCCTCTCTTTTCCTTTCCCTCTGTACGTCAGGAAGGAGACATGGAGAGAAGAGATAGATGAGCTGTAGGAAGGGAAATAGGAGGAAGTGGATGGAATAGGCAAAGGAAGGGAGGAAGAAGAGTTAGAGAGAATATGAGATAGGGGAAGGAAGGAAGAAAAATAGAAGGAAATTAATGGAATGGGGAAAGGGAAGGGAAGGAGAGAAGAAAGATGAGATTTAGAAAGGAATGTAGGAAGAAATGGATGGAATAAGGAAAGGAAAGGAAAGGAAGAGAAGGAAGGTAGGAAGAAGAGACAGAGAAGAGAGGAGAAAGAGGAAGGAAGGGAGGAAAGTAGGAAGAAAGGAAGAGAATAAACAAAGAGAAGGAAGAAGAAGAGAAGGAAGGTAAGGAAGGAAAAGAAACGGAGAGGAGAAAAGAGGAAAAAGAATATATATGAAGAAAAACAGGAGAAAGTGGAAGGAAAGGAAGAAGAGAAGGAAGGGAGGAAGAGAATTTATTAAGGAAGAGAAGGAAGAAAAACAAAGAAGAAAAACATCAAATAAGGACAGAAAAGTAGGAAAACAGAGCAAGGAAAGAAAAAAAGGAAGAGAGATAAAGAGAAGGAGGAGGAGAAGAGGGAGAAGAGAATAGGTAGGAATGGGGAAAGGGAAGAAATGTAGAGGGAGAGAGGGAGGGGGAGGAGGGAGAGAGGGAGGGTGAGTGGGGGGGAGGGGGCGGTGGGTATTGCCTGCATGTGCTACCAAGAAATATATATGGCGTTCGTTGTGTTTGGTTCACGTTGTCACCACCATGAGAGAAGGCAGAGGAGTGCGGGTGAGAGGTCGTTGCCCTCTCTCTCTCTCTCTCTCTCTCTCTCTCTCTCTCTCTCTGTGTGTGTGTGTGTGTGTGTTTGGTCTTACATTCTTTCCACCAAATACCACATCACTGTCACAGGATCACACACACACACACACACACACACACACACACACCTGCCTTCACCATTGATTCCTCTCTGTCATGTTATTGATTTCACTCACGTATTCTCGGTTAAGGCTGAGTTGGACTACACGAACAGAGGGGAGAGGGAGAGGGGGAGGCCGTTAGGTAGGCAAGGGGGGGAGGGAAGGAGGCAGGAGTGGGAGTAACCGTCTTTATGGATGAAATAGAACACGGAAGAGTTTGGTAAGATGGGAGTGTGGGCATAGTACCTTTAATTTCCAGCCATGTGTTTATTTTCATTTATTTATCAGTGTTGTGCGAGGCGCGGGCGTGGGAGGTGCGTGGGCGTGGCGTGTGTAGTGTAGCGTAGCGGTGCGTGAGTGTGCTCAGGTGTAGCTGCCCCAACACTTGTCTGACGCGGTGCCCAAAGCGGTGTGCTGTTGCGTCTCGTCCAGCCTGACCGATAAGGATCACATGGCTGATAAGGAATGGGGGTGAGGGGGTGAGGGAGTGGGGGGTGAGGTGGTGAGGTTTGAGACGTGGAGGGGCAGTGAGGTGCTGAGGTGATGACGTAGTTGGGGGTGAGGTAGTGAGGCAGTGGTGGGGTTGTCGGGGGGGGTGTGCCTAGTGGTGTGGCATGGGGTGGTGGGGGGTGGGAGTACCGTGGGTGTTGTTCATAATGTATATAGAGTAAGTAAGGTGTGAGGCCAAGAGAGAGAGGCTGGCAGTGGGAGGTGTGACATAGAGGCCCTCCTGGCACTGTGCCAAGCGATGTGTTGCACTCGGTGTCCAGTGTCGCGGGTGCCAGCGCTCGATGATGTCACGCTCCCTGGCTGGGCCCACCGCTGGCACTGACGCTTCCACAGCACTGCCCACGGCCTGGCACTGTGCAGGTGTGGGGCGGACAGCTGCGGGAGAGCCAGGGAAGTTGTAGGTACTGGGAAATTTGGCACTACTGGTCTAGAGTGCCTGAGTTATGCCGATGAGAGGTGACACGTCAATCCCGGTGGCACTCAGTCCGCCCTCCGCCATGCTCGCGCCCTCACTCCCTGGCGGGGCTGCGGGGCGGGGCGGGGCGGAGGGGCGGCGCTCACCCTTGGCCCGGCGAGGAGAATGAACTCACGTATTGAAGGGAAGAGGATCTGCCCGGCCTGCCTCGTGAAGCGCCGCCGCCCGCGCACTGAAGGGACTGGGGGGAGGGAGGGAGGCTTGCCAGACCCGTTCTCGAGGCGCCTAGGAAGGTAAACAAGATCCCAAAAGCGCGTCGATGTACTGTACATATAACGTAAGATGAGGAGGAAGAGGAAGAAGAGGAGGAGAAAGAGGAAGA
>NC_059299.1:2281588-2284088 GCF_017591435.1 Portunus trituberculatus
ATCAGTCTCTCTCTCTCTCTCTCTCTCTCTCTCTCTCTCTCTCTCTCTCTCTCTGGGCGTGAGTGTTCATTCATCTCAAGGATTCACGCCACACTTCTTACTTGACATTTACAAGAAAAAAAATAGTTTAATGTGGTGATCGGATTGACAAGGAGGAGGAGGAGGAGGAGGAGGAGGAGGAGGAGGAGGAGGAGGAGGAGGAGGAAGAGAAGGAGGAGGAGGAGGAGGAAGAAGAGGAGGAGGAAGGCAAGGAGAAAGGAGAGAGGAGTGAATATTACGTCTTATTATATTTTCCCCCTCCTCCTCCTCTTCCTCCTCTTCCTCCTCCTCTTCCTTCTCCTCCTCCTCCTCCTCCTCCTCCTCTTCCCTGTGGGCTCTCCTAACATTATTTTCTGTCAGTCATCATGCTCCCCTGTGGCTGCGGATATGAGGGAAGAGGTAGTGGTAGTAGTAGTAGTAGTAGTAGTAGTAGTAGTAGTAGTAGTAGTAGTAGTAGTAGTAGTAGTAGTAGTAGTAGTGGTAGTAGTAGTAGTAGTAAGTAGATGATTATAATTGACATTCAAGACTTATGTTTCGTCGTTAAGTATCGTCTTTCTCTTCCTCCTCCTCCTCCTCCTCCTCCTCCTCCTCCTCCTCCTCCTCCTCCTCCTCCTCCTCCTCCTCCTCCTCACTCACTCACATCACAGGAGATTGCAGAAGATCACAGAGTTTGCAGGGCTTTACTCCTTCGCACTCACAAGGGGGGGGAGGGTGGAAGGAGAGAGGAGGTGGGGCTGGAGGGAAGGGTAGGGGAGATGAAGGGAGGGGAGGAGAGGAAGGGGAAGTGGCTAGGTTACATAACTTCTTCCTGTCTTGCTTTGCCTGTCCTCTTCCTCCTCCTCCTCCTCCTCCTCCTCCTCCTCACAAAGCAAAGTGCAGGTCCTGTTGCTGACTTTCCTCTTCCTCTTCCTCTTCCTCTTCCTTCTATTCTTCCTTCTCTTCTTCTTTTTTCGTCTTTTTATCATAGTGTCTTCTTCAAGTGCCTAAATAAATACTGTTCATTTAGTGCGATGCTTATTGACGTCAGTAGCTCTTGCAGGCCTCCTCCTCCTCCTCCTCCTCCTCCTCCTCCTCCTCCTCCTCCTTGTTTCGCTCCACCCTCTCACTTTTACGAGTCTCCTCCGCCCCCACGTTCAGCCCCGCTCGTAAACTGACTCTTGCTTCGCCTCACGCCCTCCGGCATATCCTTGTTGCTACGTACGGCGCTCGCTCCTCACGCCTCACACCTCAGCACGGCGCGGTGTGGCTGTGGCGAGGCTGTGGCGGGCTGTGGTGGGCTGTGTGAAGCTGTGGTGGGCTGTGTGTGGCTGTGGCGGGCTGTGGTGGGATTGTGTAAGCTGTGGTGGGCTGTGGCGGGCTGTGGCGAGCTAAGGGAAAGCTGTGAAGGGCTGTGGCGGGGCTGTAGAGGGCTGTGGCGGGGCTGTGCAGGTTGTGGCGGGCTGTGGAGGGCTATGGCGGGGCTGTGCAGGTTGTGGCGGGCTGTGGTAGGGCTGCATGGGTGTAGTGGTGAGGTAATGTGGTGGGGTTGTGGTGGGAGTGTTGGTGGTGTGGGGGCGGCGTATGGCACTCTGGTGGCGGCGGTGTCAGAGCGGTGCCTCCCTCAGTGCCTGCGCGTGCGATAGTGTCAACGCCCGGTCAATGAACTGTCGCTGCCCGGTGCCACTAGAAACCACGCTACCACCGCCACCACCACCACTGCCACTACCACCACTACCACCACCTACACCCACTACAGCGGTGACGGGGTACTACTGACGGAGGGACAGAAGGAGCGGCAGTGGGGTTAAGGAACGCTATGGAAAGTTCACTGACCTTACTCCTCCTCCCGTGACGTGGCTCCCTCTCTTCCTCCCGCCCCTCGCCTCCCCACGCCCTCCCAGCCGTCCCTCTCCCTACTTGTTAGCAGAACTGAGGGCGGCGGGCGGCAGGCGCATGGGGTGTGATGACCAGAAATAAAGAGAGATAAAGGACTGCAGGAGTTTAATAGGGATGCGTGTCCTGCCTGCTGAGACTATATCCTCCTCCTCCTCCTCCTCCTCCTCCAAGGCGCTCTCTTGACTTCCTTCTCCTCCCTCACCCCTTCCATCGTCTCGTACTCCTTCCTCCTTCCTCCTTGCTCCTTCATACCATTCCCCTCCTCCCCCTTCCTCCCTCACCCTCCTTCACCACAGCCACTCTACGCTTCTCTGTCTCCTCCTCCTCCTCCTCCTCCTCCTCCTCCTCCTCCTCCTCCTCCTCCTCCTCCTCTTCCTCCTCCTCCTCCCCCCAAGGCTGTTTTTCACTCTTGTGCTTAAAAGTTTGCATGGAGGGACGTTCGTTGACCCCCGCACACACACACACACACACACACACACACACACACACACACACACACACACATGATAGTATTTAAAGCCAGCTGTGTTTGTGTGTGTGTGTGTGTGTGTGTGTGTGTGTGTGTGTGTGTGTGTCTGTAGGTAAT
>NC_059299.1:2289088-2299088 GCF_017591435.1 Portunus trituberculatus
ACTAAACTGATAATAATAATAATAATAATAATAATAATAATAATAATAATAATAAAAATAATAAAAATAATGGAGCTGAGATAACCTGCTCTTATTTTCTCCATTTATCACCACTGATTTATTGCCATTTTCCTCCTCCTCCTCCTCCTCCTCCTCCTCCTCCTCCTCCTCCTCTTCTTCTTCGCCATTGCATAAGTTGTAAATAAGAAAACGCAAGGAATTAAAACAGTTTTCGTTTCTTTCTCTCTCTCTCTCTCTCTCTCTCTCTCTCTCTCTCTCTCTCTCTCTCTCTCTCTCTCTCTCTCTCTCTCTGTTCTTGTCTGTCTTGATACTCCCTCTCCTTCTTCTTCTTCTTCTTCTTCTTCTTCTTCTTCTTCTTCTTCTTCTTCGTCTTCTTCTTTTTGTTTCATTAATTGTTTTTTGTATTTCCTTATTTTCTTTTCAACCTATTCAGTTTTATTCCAATTTATTTCATCTTGTTTTGTTTTTTCCTTTTCCTTCAGCTGAAAAGTAATAATATCTCTCAATATTACTATTAATCTCTCTATTCTTCTTATCAATTCTCCGTTCCATATTTGTACAAACGTCTTATCTATTAGTATTATATTCAGTGTGTGTGTGTGTGTGTGTGTGTGTGTGTGTGTGTGTGTGTGTGTGTGTGTGTGTTATGGTCTTGTTAGTGTTAGTGTGTGTTTTTTTTTGCGGTGATTAACGAGTGTGTTTTGTTTACTTGCAGGTAAATACAAGAAAAGTGGCGGACCAGGTGAGAGAGGGTACCTGTCCCTCAAAGGTATTCTGTGTGTGTGTGTGTGTGTGTGTGTGTGTGTGTGTGTGTGTGTGTGTGTGTTTCACTGTTTGATCTGCTGCAGTCTCTGACGAGACAGCCAGACGTTACCCTACGGAACGAGCTCAGAGCTCATTATTTCCGGTCTTCGGATAGGCCTGAGACCAGACACACACCACACACCGGGACAACAAAGTCACAACTCCTCGATTTACATCCCGTACCTACTCACTGCTAGGTGAACACCACCTACACGTGAAAGGAGACACACCCAAATATCTCCACCCGGCCGGGGAATCGAACCCCGGTCCTCTGGCTTGTGAAGCCAGCCCTCTAACCACTGAGCTACCGGTGTGTGTGTGTGTGTGTGTGTGTGTGTGTGTGTGTGTGGATATTGTGTGTTTATTCTCTCTCTCTCTCTCTCTCTCTCTCTCTCTCTCTCTCTCTCTCTCTCTCTATTAAAACTCCCTCATCACGTTTTCTTTCTCCCTGTTTACCGCTTTTTGAGGTTTGTTCTTCGTCTTTATCTTCTTTTCCTTTCTATTTTCATTATTTACTTTCACGTCATCTTCATTTACTCTGGTACACTTGACAGCTCTCTCTCTCTCTCTCTCTCTCTCTCTCTCTCTCTCTCTCTCTCTCTCTCTCTCTCTCTCTTGTCCATGTATTCCTATTTTTTTCTCTCTTTTTCAGATCCTTGCCAGAAAATGTCCTATTGTTTGTTCTTTCTTTGTGTTCTTGTTCCTTCCTTTGTGTTCCCTCGTGCTCCCCTTTCCTCCTGCGTGGCGCCCTTGGACTCTGGCAGGAAGCAGGAAAGAAGGACTCTCTGTAGGCCTCTTGGGATCCTTAGAGAGGAGTTAGGGGGAGGGGGTGGGGTAGGTAGGACTCTTCTGCCTCTCTCCGTGTCTCCTTCCGTGTGTGTGTGTGTGTGTGTGTGTGTGTCTGGCTGTCCCTTATTTCCTCTCTCTCTCTCTCTCTCTCTCTCTCTCTCTCTCTCTCTCTCTCTCTCTCTCATCTTTGCTGAAATATTAATTAAAAACGATGAATGGACACGATAAAGCAAGAGAGAGAGAGAGAGAGAGAGAGAGAGAGAGAGAGAGAGAGAGAAAGAGACGGGATGGAGGGAGACACTGGTAAGGGAATAGGAGAGAGGAGAGAGAGAAGAGGAGAGAGAGAGAGAGAGAGAGAGAGAGAGAGAGAGAGAGAGAGAGAGAGAGAGAGAGAGAGAGAGAGAGAGAGAGAGAGAGAGAGAGAGAGAGAGATGCAGGTAACGTAATATTCACCGTCTTTGCCGTAACACCTCCTCCTGTTTCTCCTCCTCCTCCTCCTCCTCCTCCTCCTCCTCCTTCAGCGCCTACCTCTGCTACTCCTTCAGAATCTATATTTCCGTCAGGTCTCTGGGAAATTATAGAACAAAAAACTGAGACCTTCCACGCTTTTAAAACTCAGGATAGGCTCTTTTCTTTAGGCCTACAGCTGCGGCGTTAGGTTGGGTGCTGATGTAGGCCTGGGAGCTCGGACGGACAGAGGGTGGGGGGTGGAAAGGTCAGGGGGGGTGAAGGGAGGATGGGAAATAGAGGGGGTGTTACGAAGGCTGGCAGGTAAGAGGGGTTTAATCTTGATGTATAGAGAGGAGGAATGTCTAAGAAATGCAGGTGCGCTCTCTCTCTCTCTCTCTCTCTCTCTCTCTCTCTCTCTCTCTCTCTCTCTCTCTCTCGTGTGTGTGTGTGTGTGTTCCTTCGTCAGGTGGGTGTTCTAGGTGAGGTCAGTAGTAGAAAGGTGATTTGTGTTGTTTTTTCTTTGTATTTCTTCGTGACGTGGGTGTATCTAGTGTGTTCTACGAGTGAGGTGTGTTGCGTCAGTCTGGGTGTTCCTGTAATGACGAGGAGTGTGTTTCTACCGAGTGTTGCGTGGTAAAGCGAAGGATTGTGTTTCGTTTCCGGCTGTTCCTTCGTTTAAGTGTTGCAGAAAGGGAAAATGTAATAAAAAATCAAAATTGACACGCAAAAAATGGATAGGATAGGATAGAAGCCAATATACATGTAAATAAACCCCAAAAAAACTCAGTAATGTATATAACTAACAATATTTTTTTAATCTTTCCCTAAATGTATGCCAAAAAAAATTATAACATGGACGAGGAAGAAAAAAAATGGTACGATGGTTCTTTTTTCCTTTTTGTCGTATTTCTAACCTTTCCCTAACTGTATACCCCAAAAAAACTCAATAATGTATATAACTAACAATATTTTTTAATCTTTCACTAAATGTATGCCAAAAAAAATTATAACATGGACGAAGAAGAAAAAGAAATGGTACGATGGTTCTTTTTTTCTTTTTGTCGTATTTCTAACCTTTCCCTAACTGTATACCAAAGCAACTATAACATGAACGAATCAAATAAAAAAAAAAGGAAAACAAACAAGTATTAAATAATCAAATCGTGACACGTTGGCTACTTTGCAATTTGAGGTGAGAGAAGAAGAAAAAAAAGGTGCAATGGTTCTTTTCTTTTCCTTTTTTTTTTTTTATTTATTTCGTTTTTTCAGTCTTTGGTCGTCACAGGTGTTGCGTTGAGGAAGAGAAAAACACGTGAAGGATTGTTGATCAAAGCGCGAATAACGAACCACTGTTTTGTCACGCCGGAATGAACGTAAAAACTCATTCCAGTGACTCACCCGTTAAGTTTTCCTCATTCCAGCACCAGTTTTCCTCATTCCAGCACGGAGAGAGAGAGAGAGAGAGAGAGAGAGAGAGAGAGAGAGAGAGAGAGAGAGAGAGAGAGAGATGAGAGATGAGAGATAGGGAGATGACATGAAAGATACTAATCTCTCTAATCTTTACCTCCGCATTCCTTCACTCCACAAAAAAAGAGAGAGAGAGAGAGAGAGAGAGAGAGAGAGAGAGAGAGAGAGAGAGAGAGAGAGAGAGAGAGAGAGAAAACAGAATACCTTTTTTTTCTTCAAATTATTTACAATCAAACTTTATTTACAAGCAATTTGTCCTTGAGATTAAAGAACATTTACTACATAACCTCCTCTTCCTCCTCCTCCTCCTCCTCCTCCTCCTCCTCCTCCTCCTCCTCCTCTCACCATCCAAGAGATAAGGAAGAGGAAGGGAACACAAAAGAGAATAGAGAGGAATGATAAAAAATAGACCAGCGGGGCATTACGAGGCTGTCTGCGATAAGGTGAACAATCTCATCTAATCTAAAGGTGGAGATTTTAGATAGCAAAGAAGAAGGCTCCTTACCACCTACCGTTTTCTGATAGTGGAAGAAATTGAGAAAGAGATGGAGGAAGGATAGGAAGATGAGAAAGAAATAGAGGAAGGGAAGAGTAGTAGAGAAGAAAGAGGAGGAGAAAGAAGAAAGAGAAGAAAGTAAGGGATGGAAGACGAATAAGAATAAGAAGACGATAAAAGTAGCAACAATAACAACAGAAGAAGAAGAAAAAGAAGAAGGATGATAATGAAGAAAATAAAAATGATGATGAAGGAGAAAAAAGAAGAAAAAAAAGAGGAGAAAGAAAAGGAAAAAGATGATGATGAATAAAAAGATGATGAAGAAGAAGAAGATAAAGACGAAGACGAAGACGACGAAGAAGAACAAGAACAAGAAGAAGAAACACCACTAGTCTGAAAATCGCCCTTCCTCTCTTAGCTAGAATGTAAACTTGAGCAGCGAACACAGAGAGGAGGCGAAGAATGGCCGTGTGGAGTTACCCGGCGCACTTCAGACATGGGAGCCTGGAGCCTGTGCTTGGACGCGAGGAGGAGGAGGAGGAGGAAGAGGAAGAGGAAGAGGAGGCAGGTATAGGTTTGTCACATTCCTCTCGCCTTCTCCCAAGTCACCCCGCCTCTCCCACACTCGCTCCTCCCGCCCTGTGCTGAAAGAGAGACGGGAAGATGGTACAGCTTGAAAGAAGTCTAGGATATATTTGAAGTTACAAATTTTTGATCAAGATGCGACAGTGAAAAGCAGAAAGTAAGCATAAAGATGAATAGTGAAAGAGAATGATAATGATGAAAAAATAAAGGAAATATCAAAATAACTAGTGAGAGAAATTTGTATTTAATCCCTTCAGTACTGGGACGCATTTTTACCGTGAATATAGGTATCATTAAACGATTTTATTGACATTAGGAAGGGTCTATGAAGGTCAAAAGGTTACTGGCTAGAGTCTTCACTGTTTTAATCCCCCACATAAGTTTCTGAAGCTGTATAAAATCAAGACGTCACCAGAATGAATATGGAAACGCGTCATGATACTGAAGGGGTGAAAGATAAGCTGATGGAGATAGGTAAGAGTTTAAAGAAGAATCATGCAAGGAAGGTACAAGTTTAGAAGCACTTCGTGACATGTGATGCAGCTTTTAAGGACACGTTGGTGGAGGGAAACGTACGAAATTAAGGACAAATCGTAATGAGTAACACACGAAAGCTGGAAAATAAGAAAAACCACGCCTGGGAATATTAATGAAAAAAAATAGGAAAATATCAAGAAATTAACAGAGAATCACAACCACCACAATCACTACCGTCACCACCACCACCATCACCACCACCACCACCACCATCACCACTACAATAGAAAAATAACAGAATTACAACCACCACAATCACCACACGCATTCACCACCAGTCACCACCACCACATTCACCTCATTACCTCACAGCCACATGATAGGACAGGTGTGTGGTGAGTTGCAGGTGTGTGGCGTTGTGTTCCCTCACGTGGCTTCCTTTATACCTGAGGGCGAAGATGGAGGAACGGGGAACAATTAGTATGCAGGCTTCCATCCTCTTCCCATCACGCCCCGGGGGATGGCCAGCCTCACCCCAGCCTCGCCTCAGCCTCGCCTCACAGCCTCGCCCTGTCGTGGGAGAAGAAAGGCGGAGCTGGGAGGGGAGGAAGAGAGGGAAGAGAAGAAGGAAAGGAGGAGGGAGAGGATGAAGGGAAGGGAGATAGGAAGGGAGGGATGGAGAGGAAGGGAGAGAAGCGAAAGAAGGGGAGGAATGGAAGGAAGGGGAAGAAGAGAAGATAGGCAAGGAGAGGAAGGGAGGGGGGAAGGATGGGAGTTCAGGAAAGGAGGAAGGGAAGGAAGGGGAGGGATGGTAAGGGAAAGGAAGAAAAGAGAAAAGAGGAAAAGAAGATAGGGAAGGAGGGAATAGGAGGAAAAGAAGAGAGGGGAAGGCAAGGAGGAAGGGAGAGGAGGAAAGGAAGATGGAGTTTAAGAGACAAACAAAATTGGAGATCCATTTAATTATTCATCTCATTTAATTTAGTTCAGGTCAGGTTAGGTTAGGTTAGGTTAGGTTAGGTAAGGTAAGGTTAGATTAAGTTAGGTTAGGTTAGGTTAGGTTAGGTTAGGTTAGGTTAGGTTAGGTTAGGTTAGGTTAGGTTACATTAAATTACATCACTCATTTTCCTATTCATATATTAGCCATTTAGCTTTTCAGTGGTTTAATAAGTTGGTTGATAGTCCAGTTAGTTGATTAAATTGTTGACTGGTTAGCAGGTGAAGTAGTGAAAGAATTAGTGAGCTGGTTAGTGAGGTAGGCTGTTCGGTAGTTACTCTCCTGGTTAGTAAGTCTGCTCGTTAGAATTATGATTGGTTTGTTGGTTCAGCAGTTAGTAAGGTTGTTAGGTAGTTAGTTATCAGCTCCTGTTATTCGTGGCGGAACAAGTTATTATTTTGTCTGTCAGGGAGTTAATCAGTCAGTCAGTCAGTCAGTCAGTCAGTCCATCAGTCAGTCAGTTAATCAGTCAGTGAGTTAGTAAGTTAGTCAGTCAGTCAGTTAGTCAGTCATTTAGTTAACCAATCAGTCAGTCAGTCAGTCATTCAGTCAGTCAGTCAGTCAGTCAGTCAGTCATGAAGCATTATTGTTCAGAACAGTACGTCAGACAAAGGTTCAGGTGATCATGTATTTAATTACTATTTTGTTTGTTGTTATTCACGACGAGCGTACACACACACACACACACACACACACACACACACACACACACACACACACACACACACACACACAGACTGACGGACAAAGGTACAGCACAGGTAATTGCCGCGACAAAAACAGGTGCTCGATCCCCTTTGTTGTCGTGTTTTGTTACCGTTAACTCCTTTATTGTTAATCCCTTTGTGTGCTTCCATCGCTGCGCTGAAGATTGAATAGTGGAGTCAGAGAAGATCATTTACTTAGCACCCAACCCAGAAATTCAAAAAGTGGAATTGGATACTAAGATAATGAGATTGGATACGAAGGTAATGGGATTGGATACTAAGATAATGGGATTGGATTCTAAGATAATGGAGTTAGATACTAAGATAATCTGTTTGAATGCTATAAAAAGATACAGAGTGGGTACTTCACTCTCCCTCACTACTTAAAATCTTGTCCACTATTCAAGCACTTTAATGAATCTAGGTTCGACTCCTTAAGAGATAACCACGTATCAGTAATGGGTTCAAATTCTGTTTTTTTTCCTCGAGTCACGTTTTGAGGTAAAGACAGGTACTCTGCAGATAACAGACAGACAGACAGACAGACAGACAGACATACACCTGATGATTAGTTTTAAAAGTAAGAGTGTGGTTGAAAAATTAAGTTTGATAATTTTTTTTCTGTTGCTTGAAGTGTATCGTTATCCTCTCTCTCTCTCTCTCTCTCTCTCTCTCTCTCTCTCTCTCTCTCTCTCTCTCTCTCTCTCTCTCTCTCTCTCTCTTTTTCTGTGTAATCTCCACATCTACACCACAACGTTGCATCATTTCCTGTGTGTCTGTGCCATTATCAGGACACTTCAACTGAAAACTCAACAGCGACATACATTACAGTCACCCCCACCACCCCTGCACCCCACGCCCCCTTACCCTGGCCCTCACCCCCACACCCTCCATCAGTCCAGTCCAGCTTCATAACGCAAGAGTCCATTCCCCTCTCATCGCTTATCGTCGCTCCCATTGCCTCTTACTTTCATGCATCGAGCGGTGTTTTTCCTTGATTCTTATCCTTGTTGCTTGAGAGTAAACACTTGGCTCTAACTAGGCCACGTGTTGATTAGGAAGATACGCAGCCGCCAGTTGAAATTAAGAGTGTTTTCTACTATTAACAGGAGATTGGAGTGATAAGTTCAGGTGGTATTGACTTCAGTAATGGGACACACTTTTACATTGAGTTTTGCGTGTGATTTGACTGTTTTATATTCAAGAAGGGTGTATGGAGGTCAGAAGATTGATGGCCGGAGTCTTCACTATTCTATTCCCCATACAAGTTTCTGAAGCTGTATAAAATCACCAAATAGTAAGCAAAGGGAATATAAAAATGCGTGGTACTAACGTGAATAATTGTCTTGTTTCTACGTGTTAAAAATTAAAAGACGTGATATTTGCTACGATTTTCATGTGGGTTTTAGATAAATTGATGTGTTCTCTACCCACTTTGTCTTAGCTTTCTTTCCTTCACCCTCCCTTGAAGAAAAAAAATGTGTTCTCGACTTGAGCAGAAAGGAAGTATTTAAATGTTAATGAAATGGGAAATTCTTGAGTGTTAGAACAGGAGACGGGAAAGCAGATTGTGAGAGATAGGACATACTTAAGGAAATGGCTCGTTTATTTCTCCCCTTTGAGTGAGATAAAATGGTGGAAAATATAACATGGCGATAGAACAGTGGAAATTAATCTTGTTTTCGCGTTTATACTTGAAGGAAAAAACAAGAGTGTGATGGAAGAGGAAAATCAGTAACTTTTTTCTTTTTTCTTTTCTTTTCTTGTATCACGTTTATATTTGAAGGAAAACAACAAGAGTGTAATGGAAGAGAAAAACCAACTTATTTTTTTCCCTTTTTCTTTTCTTCTTTTCTTTTCTTGTTTCGTGTTTATACTTGAAGAGAAAAAAACAAGAGTGATGATGGAGAAGAAAAAAACATCAATTTATTTTTCTTTTCTTTTTCTATTTCTTTTCATTCAGAGGAGGAATAGAAAAGCAAACAGTGTGAGGAATTAATAATCTCTAATTTACTTTTCTCTTTTCAATTAGTTTTACCTTCAAGAAATAAAACAAAAACTGACTCCTTTTTTTCCTCGCAATCTTTTCTGTTTGGAAGGTAAATTTCTCTTCATTTTAGGCAGGTAAATAGACACTGTTCACCTGACGAGGAAGGAGACGGAGAAGGAAGGAGCTTAAATCACATCAGTACACACACACACACACACACACACACACACACACACTCTCTCTCTCTCTCTCTCTCTCTCTCTCTCTCTCTCTCTCTCTCTCTCTCTCTTCATCCTTTCATTCTTTCTTGTCTCTCTCTTGCCACTCCTTTTCCTGCTTCCCTGTTGCCACTCCTTCCCTCCATTTACTCCTCCCTCCTCCCCACTCCCCCCTTCCTAGACTTCGTGGAGGAGGAGGAGGAGGAGGAGGACTGAGATTATGGTATGTGGGTATGTGAGTCAAGAAGTAGCTTATGTATATCTTTTGTGACGTTTTGGGGTAAGTTAAGATAGGGTGAAGTTAGGTTGGGTTGAGTTGGGATAGGTTAGGTTGGGTTGGGTTGGGTTGGGTTGGGTTGGGTTAGGTTAGGTTAGGTTGGGTTGGGTTGGGTTAGGTTAGGTTGGGTTGGGTTGGGTTGGGTTAGGTTAGGTTAGGTTAGGTTGGGTTGGGTTGGGTTAGGTTAGGTTGGGTTGGGTTGAGTTAGGTTAGGTTAGGTTGGGTTGGGTTGGGTTGGGTTAGGTTGGGTTGGGTTGGGTTGGGTTGGGTTGGGTTGGGTTAGGATAGGTTAGGTTGAGTTGGGTTGGGTTGGGTTGGGTTAGGTTAGGTTAGGTTAGGTTGGATTGGGTTGGGTTAGGTTAGGTTAGGTTGGGTTGGGTTGGGTTAGGTTAGGTTAGGTTAGGTTAGGTTGAGTTAGGTTAGGTTAGGTTAGGTTAGGTTAGGTTGGGTTGGGTTGGGTTGGGTTAGGTTAGGGTTACGTTGGGTTGGGTTGGGTTAGGTTAGGTTACGTTATAACACAGTAACGTGAGGAAGAAAACAACAACTTAACCCCTTCAGTACTTGAACACATTTCTGCCTTGAGTTTTGGGTGAGTAAACCATTTTATTGACATTAGGAGTTCTATGGAGCTGAGAAGATTAATGACCAGAACCTTCACTATTTCAACCCTACACATGAGTTTCTGAATCTGTATAAAACCACCAAATAGAAAAATGAAAACGTGT